>NW_027366170.1:0-79325 GCF_046119375.1 Phyllobates terribilis
AGAGAGTGAGATGCCAGCTCCTTTCATTCAGTCAGTAGCTTCAAACATTTCTGGTATATGAAAAACATGTTTTTCAATGGCAAAAATCAATGAATATTGTAAATGCACAAACAGTAATATCTCCACATTGCAAGGTGCAATTCTGAAATTTTTTGCTTTTTCCTGCTAATCCTAGCATGATAAAGAAGATCAAAGAGAGTGAGATGCCAGCTCCTTTCATTCAGTCAGTAGCTTCAAACATTTCTGGTATATGAAAACATGTTTTTCAATGGCAAAAATCAATGAATATTGTAAATGCACAAACAGTAATATCTCCACATTGCAAGGTGCAATTCTGAATTTTTTGCTTTTTCCTGCTAATCCTAGCATGATAAAGAAGATTCAAAGAGAGTGAGATGCCAGCTCCTTTCATTCAGTCAGTAGCTTCAAACATTTCTGGTATATGAAAAACATGTTTTTCAATGGCAAAAATCAATGAATATTGTAAATGCACAAACAGTAATATCTCCACATTGCAAGGTGCAATTCTGAAATTTTTTGCTTTTTCCTGCTAATCCTAGCATGATAAAGAAGATTCAAAGAGAGTGAGATGCCAGCTCCTTTCATTCAGTCAGTAGCTTCAAACATTTCTGGTATATGAAAAACATGTTTTTCAATGGCAAAAATCAATGAATATTGTAAATGCACAAACAGTAATATCTCCACATTGCAAGGTGCAATTCTGAAATTTTTTGCTTTTTCCTGCTAATCCTAGCATGATAAAGAAGATTCAAAGAGAGTGAGATGCCAGCTCCTTTCATTCAGTCAGTAGCTTCAAACATTTCTGGTATATGAAAAACATGTTTTTCAATGGCAAAAATCAATGAATATTGTAAATGCACAAACAGTAATATCTCCACATTGCAAGGTGCAATTCTGAAATTTTTTGCTTTTTCCTGCTAATCCTAGCATGATAAAGAAGATTCAAAGAGAGTGAGATGCCAGCTCCTTTCATTCAGTCAGTAGCTTCAAACATTTCTGGTATATGAAAAACATGTTTTTCAATGGCAAAAATCAATGAATATTGTAAATGCACAAACAGTAATATCTCCACATTGCAAGGTGCAATTCTGAAATTTTTTGCTTTTTCCTGCTAATCCTAGCATGATAAAGAAGATTCAAAGAGAGTGAGATGCCAGCTCCTTTCATTCAGTCAGTAGCTTCAAACATTTCTGGTATATGAAAAACATGTTTTTCAATGGCAAAAATCAATGAATATTGTAAATGCACAAACAGTAATATCTCCACATTGCAAGGTGCAATTCTGAAATTTTTTGCTTTTTCCTGCTAATCCTAGCATGATAAAGAAGATTCAAAGAGAGTGAGATGCCAGCTCCTTTCATTCAGTCAGTAGCTTCAAACATTTCTGGTATATGAAAAACATGTTTTTCAATGGCAAAAATCAATGAATATTGTAAATGCACAAACAGTAATATCTCCACATTGCAAGGTGCAATTCTGAAATTTTTTGCTTTTTCCTGCTAATCCTAGCATGATAAAGAAGATTCAAAGAGAGTGAGATGCCAGCTCCTTTCATTCAGTCAGTAGCTTCAAACATTTCTGGTATATGAAAAACATGTTTTTCAATGGCAAAAATCAATGAATATTGTAAATGCACAAACAGTAATATCTCCACATTGCAAGGTGCAATTCTGAAATTTTTTGCTTTTTCCTGCTAATCCTAGCATGATAAAGAAGATTCAAAGAGAGTGAGATGCCAGCTCCTTTCATTCAGTCAGTAGCTTCAAACATTTCTGGTATATGAAAAACATGTTTTTCAATGGCAAAAATCAATGAATATTGTAAATGCACAAACAGTAATATCTCCACATTGCAAGGTGCAATTCTGAAATTTTTTGCTTTTTCTCTGTTAATCCCTAGCATGATAAAGAAGATTCAAAGAGAGTGAGATGCCAGCTCCTTTCATTCAGTCAGTAGCTTCAAACATTTCTGGTATATGAAAAACATGTTTTTCAATGGCAAAAATCAATGAATATTGTAAATGCACAAACAGTAATATCTCCACATTGCAAGGTGCAATTCTGAAATTTTTTGCTTTTGTCTGCTAATCCTAGCATGATAAAGAAGATTCAAAGAGAGTGAGATGCCAGCTCCTTTCATTCAGTCAGTAGCTTCAAACATTTCTGGTATATGAAAAACATGTTTTTCAATGGCAAAAATCAATGAATATTGTAAATGCACAAACAGTAATATCTCCACATTGCAAGGTGCAATTCTGAAATTTTTTGCTTTTTCCTGCTAATCCTAGCATGATAAAGAAGATTCAAAGAGAGTGAGATGCCAGCTCCTTTCATTCAGTCAGTAGCTTCAAACATTTCTGGTATATGAAAAACATGTTTTTCAATGGCAAAAATCAATGAATATTGTAAATGCACAAACAGTAATATCTCCACATTGCAAGGTGCAATTCTGAAATTTTTAGCTTTTTCCTGTTAATCCTAGCATGATAAAGAAGATTCAAAGAGAGTGAGATGCCAGCTCCTTTCATTCAGTCAGTAGCTTCAAACATTTCTGGTATATGAAAAACATGTTTTTCAATGGCAAAAATCAATGAATATTGTAAATGCACAAACAGTAATATCTCCACATTGCAAGGTGCAATTCTGAAATTTTTTGCTTTTTCCTGCTAATCCTAGCATGATAAAGAAGATTCAAAGAGAGTGAGATGCCAGCTCCTTTCATTCAGTCAGTAGCTTCAAACATTTCTGGTATATGAAAAACATGTTTTTCAATGGCAAAAATCAATGAATATTGTAAATGCACAAACAGTAATATCTCCACATTGCAAGGTGCAATTCTGAAATTTTTTGCTTTTTCCTGCTAATCCTAGCATGATAAAGAAGATTCAAAGAGAGTGAGATGCCAGCTCCTTTCATTCAGTCAGTAGCTTCAAACATTTCTGGTATATGAAAAACATGTTTTTCAATGGCAAAAATCAATGAATATTGTAAATGCACAAACAGTAATATCTCCACATTGCAAGGTGCAATTCTGAAATTTTTTGCTTTTTCCTGCTAATCCTAGCATGATAAAGAAGATTCAAAGAGAGTGAGATGCCAGCTCCTTTCATTCAGTCAGTAGCTTCAAACATTTCTGGTATATGAAAAACATGTTTTTCAATGGCAAAAATCAATGAATATTGTAAATGCACAAACAGTAATATCTCCACATTGCAAGGTGCAATTCTGAAATTTTTTGCTTTTTCCTGCTAATCCTAGCATGATAAAGAAGATTCAAAGAGAGTGAGATGCCAGCTCCTTTCATTCAGTCAGTAGCTTCAAACATTTCTGGTATATGAAAAACATGTTTTTCAATGGCAAAAATCAATGAATATTGTAAATGCACAAACAGTAATATCTCCACATTGCAAGGTGCAATTCTGAAATTTTTTGCTTTTGTCCTGCTAATCCTAGCATGATAAAGAAGATTCAAAGAGAGTGAGATGCCAGCTCCTTTCATTCAGTCAGTAGCTTCAAACATTTCTGGTATATGAAAAACATGTTTTTCAATGGCAAAAATCAATGAATATTGTAAATGCACAAACAGTAATATCTCCACATTGCAAGGTGCAATTCTGAAATTTTTTGCTTTTTCCTGCTAATCCTAGCATGATAAAGAAGATTCAAAGAGAGTGAGATGCCAGCTCCTTTCATTCAGTCAGTAGCTTCAAACATTTCTGGTATATGAAAAACATATTTTTCAATGGCAAAAATCAATGAATATTGTAAATGCACAAACAGTAATATCTCCACATTGCACGGTGCAATTCTGAAATTTTTAGCTTTTTCCTGTTAATCCTAGCATGATAAAGAAGATTCAAAGAGAGTGAGATGCCAGCTCCTTTCATTCAGTCAGTAGCTTCAAACATTTCTGGTATATGAAAAACATGTTTTTCAATGGCAAAAATCAATGAATATTGTAAATGCACAAACAGTAATATCTCCACATTGCAAGGTGCAATTCTGAAATTTTTTGCTTTTTCCTGCTAATCCTAGCATGATAAAGAAGATTCAAAGAGAGTGAGATGCCAGCTCCTTTCATTCAGTCAGTAGCTTCAAACATTTCTGGTATATGAAAAACATGTTTTTCAATGGCAAAAATCAATGAATATTGTAAATGCACAAACAGTAATATCTCCACATTGCAAGGTGCAATTCTGAAATTTTTTGCTTTTTCCTGTTTATCCTAGCATGATAAAGAAGATTCAAAGAGATTGAGATGCCAGCTCCTTTCATTCAGTCAGTAGCTTCAAACATTTCTGGTATATGAAAAACATGTTTTTCAATGGCAAAAATCAATGAATATTGTAAATGCACAAACAGTAATATCTCCACATTGCAAGGTGCAATTCTGAAATTTTTTGCTTTTTCCTGCTAATCCTAGCATGATAAAGAAGATTCAAAGAGAGTGAGATGCCAGCTCCTTTCATTCAGTCAGTAGCTTCAAACATTTCTGGTATATGAAAAACATGTTTTTCAATGGCAAAAATCAATGAATATTGTAAATGCACAAACAGTAATATCTCCACATTGCACGGTGCAATTCTGAAATTTTTAGCTTTTTCCTGTTAATCCTAGCATGATAAAGAAGATTCAAAGAGAGTGAGATGCCAGCTCCTTTCATTCAGTCAGTAGCTTCAAACATTTCTGGTATATGAAAAACATGTTTTTCAATGGCAAAAATCAATGAATATTGTAAATGCACAAACAGTAATATCTCCACATTGCAAGGTGCAATTCTGAAATGTTTTGCTTTTTCCTGCTAATCCTAGCATGATAAAGAAGATTCAAAGAGAGTGAGATGCCAGCTCCTTTCATTCAGTCAGTAGCTTCAAACATTTCTGGTATATGAAAAACATGTTTTTCAATGGCAAAAATCAATGAATATTGTAAATGCACAAACAGTAATATCTCCACATTGCAAGGTGCAATTCTGAAATTTTTTGCTTTTTCCTGTTAATCCTAGCATGATAAAGAAGATTCAAAGAGAGTGAGATGCCAGCTCCTTTCATTCAGTCAGTAGCTTCAAACATTTCTGGTATATGAAAAACATGTTTTTCAATGGCAAAAATCAATGAATATTGTAAATGCACAAACAGTAATATCTCCACATTGCAAGGTGCAATTCTGAAATTTTTTGCTTTTGTCTGCTAATCCTAGCATGATAAAGAAGATTCAAAGAGAGTGAGATGCCAGCTCCTTTCATTCAGTCAGTAGCTTCAAACATTTCTGGTATATGAAAAACATGTTTTTCAATGGCAAAAATCAATGAATATTGTAAATGCACAAACAGTAATATCTCCACATTGCAAGGTGCAATTCTGAAATTTTTTGCTTTTTCCTGCTAATCCTAGCATGATAAAGAAGATTCAAAGAGAGTGAGATGCCAGCTCCTTTCATTCAGTCAGTAGCTTCAAACATTTCTGGTATATGAAAAACATGTTTTTCAATGGCAAAAATCAATGAATATTGTAAATGCACAAACAGTAATATCTCCACATTGCACGGTGCAATTCTGAAATTTTTAGCTTTTTCCTGTTAATCCTAGCATGATAAAGAAGATTCAAAGAGAGTGAGATGCCAGCTCCTTTCATTCAGTCAGTAGCTTCAAACATTTCTGGTATATGAAAAACATGTTTTTCAATGGCAAAAATCAATGAATATTGTAAATGCACAAACAGTAATATCTCCACATTGCAAGGTGCAATTCTGAAATTTTTTGCTTTTTCCTGCTAATCCTAGCATGATAAAGAAGATTCAAAGAGAGTGAGATGCCAGCTCCTTTCATTCAGTCAGTAGCTTCAAACATTTCTGGTATATGAAAAACATGTTTTTCAATGGCAAAAATCAATGAATATTGTAAATGCACAAACAGTAATATCTCCACATTGCACGGTGCAATTCTGAAATTTTTAGCTTTTTCCTGTTAATCCTAGCATGATAAAGAAGATTCAAAGAGAGTGAGATGCCAGCTCCTTTCATTCAGTCAGTAGCTTCAAACATTTCTGGTATATGAAAAACATGTTTTTCAATGGCAAAAATCAATGAATATTGTAAATGCACAAACAGTAATATCTCCACATTGCAAGGTGCAATTCTGAAATTTTTTGCTTTTTCCTGCTAATCCTAGCATGATAAAGAAGATTCAAAGAGAGTGAGATGCCAGCTCCTTTCATTCAGTCAGTAGCTTCAAACATTTCTGGTATATGAAAAACATGTTTTTCAATGGCAAAAATCAATGAATATTGTAAATGCACAAACAGTAATATCTCCACATTGCAAGGTGCAATTCTGAAATTTTTTGCTTTTTCCTGCTAATCCTAGCATGATAAAGAAGATTCAAAGAGAGTGAAATGCCAGCTCCTTTCATTCAGTCAGTAGCTTCAAACATTTCTGGTATATGAAAAACATGTTTTTCAATGGCAAAAATCAATGAATATTGTAAATGCACAAACAGTAATATCTCCACATTGCAAGGTGCAATTCTGAAATTTTTTGCTTTTTCCTGTTAATCCTAGCATGATAAAGAAGATTCAAAGAGAGTGAGATGCCAGCTCCTTTCATTCAGTCAGTAGCTTCAAACATTTCTGGTATATGAAAAACATGTTTTTCAATGGCAAAAATCAATGAATATTGTAAATGCACAAACAGTAATATCTCCACATTGCAAGGTGCAATTCTGAAATTTTTTGCTTTTGTCTGCTAATCCTAGCATGATAAAGAAGATTCAAAGAGAGTGAGATGCCAGCTCCTTTCATTCAGTCAGTAGGTTCAAACATTTCTGGTATATGAAAAACATGTTTTTCAATGGCAAAAATCAATGAATATTGTAAATGCACAAACAGTAATATCTCCACATTGCAAGGTGCAATTCTGAAATTTTTTGCTTTTTCCTGCTAATCCTAGCATGATAAAGAAGATTCAAAGAGAGTGAGATGCCAGCTCCTTTCATTCAGTCAGTAGCTTCAAACATTTCTGGTATATGAAAAACATGTTTTTCAATGGCAAAAATCAATGAATATTGTAAATGCACAAACAGTAATATCTCCACATTGCACGGTGCAATTCTGAAATTTTTAGCTTTTTCCTGTTAATCCTAGCATGATAAAGAAGATTCAAAGAGAGTGAGATGCCAGCTCCTTTCATTCAGTCAGTAGCTTCAAACATTTCTGGTATATGAAAAACATGTTTTTCAATGGCAAAAATCAATGAATATTGTAAATGCACAAACAGTAATATCTCCACATTGCAAGGTGCAATTCTGAAATTTTTTGCTTTTTCCTGCTAATCCTAGCATGATAAAGAAGATTCAAAGAGAGTGAGATGCCAGCTCCTTTCATTCAGTCAGTAGCTTCAAACATTTCTGGTATATGAAAAACATGTTTTTCAATGGCAAAAATCAATGAATATTGTAAATGCACAAACAGTAATATCTCCACATTGCAAGGTGCAATTCTGAAATTTTTAGCTTTTTCCTGCTAATCCTAGCATGATAAAGAAGATTCAAAGAGAGTGAGATGCCAGCTCCTTTCATTCAGTCAGTAGCTTCAAACATTTCTGGTATATGAAAAACATGTTTTTCAATGGCAAAAATCAATGAATATTGTAAATGCACAAACAGTAATATCTCCACATTGCACGGTGCAATTCTGAAATTTTTAGCTTTTTCCTGCTAATCCTAGCATGATAAAGAAGATTCAAAGAGAGTGAGATGCCAGCTCCTTTCATTCAGTCAGTAGCTTCAAACATTTCTGGTATATGAAAAACATGTTTTTCAATGGCAAAAATCAATGAATATTGTAAATGCACAAACAGTAATATCTCCACATTGCAAGGTGCAATTCTGAAATTTTTAGCTTTTTCCTGCTAATCCTAGCATGATAAAGAAGATTCAAAGAGAGTGAGATGCCAGCTCCTTTCATTCAGTCAGTAGCTTCAAACATTTCTGGACGTTTTTCAATGGCAAAAATCAATGAATATTGTAAATGCACAAACAGTAATATCTCCACATTGCACGGTGCAATTCTGAAATTTTTTGCTTTTTCCTGTTAATCCTAGCATGATAAAGAAGATTCAAAGAGAGTGAGATGCCAGCTCCTTTCATTCAGTCAGTAGCTTCAAACATTTCTGGTATATGAAAAACATGTTTTTCAATGGCAAAAATCAATGAATATTGTAAATGCACAAACAGTAATATCTCCACATTGCAAGGTGCAATTCTGAAATTTTTTGCTTTTTCCTGCTAATCCTAGCATGATAAAGAAGATTCAAAGAGAGTGAGATGCCAGCTCCTTTCATTCAGTCAGTAGCTTCAAACATTTCTGGTATATGAAAAACATATTTTTCAATGGCAAAAATCAATGAATATTGTAAATGCACAAACAGTAATATCTCCACATTGCACGGTGCAATTCTGAAATTTTTAGCTTTTTCCTGTTAATCCTAGCATGATAAAGAAGATTCAAAGAGAGTGAGATGCCAGCTCCTTTCATTCAGTCAGTAGCTTCAAACATTTCTGGTATATGAAAAACATGTTTTTCAATGGCAAAAATCAATGAATATTGTAAATGCACAAACAGTAATATCTCCACATTGCAAGGTGCAATTCTGAAATTTTTTGCTTTTTCCTGCTAATCCTAGCATGATAAAGAAGATTCAAAGAGAGTGAGATGCCAGCTCCTTTCATTCAGTCAGTAGCTTCAAACATTTCTGGTATATGAAAAACATGTTTTTCAATGGCAAAAATCAATGAATATTGTAAATGCACAAACAGTAATATCTCCACATTGCAAGGTGCAATTCTGAAATTTTTTGCTTTTTCCTGTTAATCCTAGCATGATAAAGAAGATTCAAAGAGATTGAGATGCCAGCTCCTTTCATTCAGTCAGTAGCTTCAAACATTTCTGGTATATGAAAAACATGTTTTTCAATGGCAAAAATCAATGAATATTGTAAATGCACAAACAGTAATATCTCCACATTGCAAGGTGCAATTCTGAAATTTTTTGCTTTTTCCTGCTAATCCTAGCATGATAAAGAAGATTCAAAGAGAGTGAGATGCCAGCTCCTTTCATTCAGTCAGTAGCTTCAAACATTTCTGGTATATGAAAAACATGTTTTTCAATGGCAAAAATCAATGAATATTGTAAATGCACAAACAGTAATATCTCCACATTGCACGGTGCAATTCTGAAATTTTTAGCTTTTTCCTGTTAATCCTAGCATGATAAAGAAGATTCAAAGAGAGTGAGATGCCAGCTCCTTTCATTCAGTCAGTAGCTTCAAACATTTCTGGTATATGAAAAACATGTTTTTCAATGGCAAAAATCAATGAATATTGTAAATGCACAAACAGTAATATCTCCACATTGCAAGGTGCAATTCTGAAATGTTTTGCTTTTTCCTGCTAATCCTAGCATGATAAAGAAGATTCAAAGAGAGTGAGATGCCAGCTCCTTTCATTCAGTCAGTAGCTTCAAACATTTCTGGTATATGAAAAACATGTTTTTCAATGGCAAAAATCAATGAATATTGTAAATGCACAAACAGTAATATCTCCACATTGCAAGGTGCAATTCTGAAATTTTTTGCTTTTTCCTGTTAATCCTAGCATGATAAAGAAGATTCAAAGAGAGTGAGATGCCAGCTCCTTTCATTCAGTCAGTAGCTTCAAACATTTCTGGTATATGAAAAACATGTTTTTCAATGGCAAAAATCAATGAATATTGTAAATGCACAAACAGTAATATCTCCACATTGCAAGGTGCAATTCTGAAATTTTTTGCTTTTGTCTGCTAATCCTAGCATGATAAAGAAGATTCAAAGAGAGTGAGATGCCAGCTCCTTTCATTCAGTCAGTAGCTTCAAACATTTCTGGTATATGAAAAACATGTTTTTCAATGGCAAAAATCAATGAATATTGTAAATGCACAAACAGTAATATCTCCACATTGCAAGGTGCAATTCTGAAATTTTTTGCTTTTTCCTGCTAATCCTAGCATGATAAAGAAGATTCAAAGAGAGTGAGATGCCAGCTCCTTTCATTCAGTCAGTAGCTTCAAACATTTCTGGTATATGAAAAACATGTTTTTCAATGGCAAAAATCAATGAATATTGTAAATGCACAAACAGTAATATCTCCACATTGCACGGTGCAATTCTGAAATTTTTAGCTTTTTCCTGTTAATCCTAGCATGATAAAGAAGATTCAAAGAGAGTGAGATGCCAGCTCCTTTCATTCAGTCAGTAGCTTCAAACATTTCTGGTATATGAAAAACATGTTTTTCAATGGCAAAAATCAATGAATATTGTAAATGCACAAACAGTAATATCTCCACATTGCAAGGTGCAATTCTGAAATTTTTTGCTTTTTCCTGCTAATCCTAGCATGATAAAGAAGATTCAAAGAGAGTGAGATGCCAGCTCCTTTCATTCAGTCAGTAGCTTCAAACATTTCTGGTATATGAAAAACATGTTTTTCAATGGCAAAAATCAATGAATATTGTAAATGCACAAACAGTAATATCTCCACATTGCACGGTGCAATTCTGAAATTTTTAGCTTTTTCCTGTTAATCCTAGCATGATAAAGAA
This sequence comes from Phyllobates terribilis, assembly GCF_046119375.1. Lineage (NCBI taxonomy): Eukaryota > Metazoa > Chordata > Amphibia > Anura > Dendrobatidae > Phyllobates > Phyllobates terribilis. The sequence continues at coordinate 10,652 of NW_027366170.1, forward strand.
GATTCAAAGAGAGTGAGATGCCAGCTCCTTTCATTCAGTCAGTAGCTTCAAACATTTCTGGTATATGAAAAACATGTTTTTCAATGGCAAAAATCAATGAATATTGTAAATGCACAAACAGTAATATCTCCACATTGCAAGGTGCAATTCTGAAATTTTTTGCTTTTTCCTGCTAATCCTAGCATGATAAAGAAGATTCAAAGAGAGTGAGATGCCAGCTCCTTTCATTCAGTCAGTAGCTTCAAACATTTCTGGTATATGAAAAACATGTTTTTCAATGGCAAAAATCAATGAATATTGTAAATGCACAAACAGTAATATCTCCACATTGCAAGGTGCAATTCTGAAATTTTTTGCTTTTTCCTGCTAATCCTAGCATGATAAAGAAGATTCAAAGAGAGTGAGATGCCAGCTCCTTTCATTCAGTCAGTAGCTTCAAACATTTCTGGTATATGAAAAACATGTTTTTCAATGGCAAAAATCAATGAATATTGTAAATGCACAAACAGTAATATCTCCACATTGCAAGGTGCAATTCTGAAATTTTTTGCTTTTTCCTGTTAATCCTAGCATGATAAAGAAGATTCAAAGAGAGTGAGATGCCAGCTCCTTTCATTCAGTCAGTAGCTTCAAACATTTCTGGTATATGAAAAACATGTTTTTCAATGGCAAAAATCAATGAATATTGTAAATGCACAAACAGTAATATCTCCACATTGCAAGGTGCAATTCTGAAATTTTTTGCTTTTGTCTGCTAATCCTAGCATGATAAAGAAGATTCAAAGAGAGTGAGATGCCAGCTCCTTTCATTCAGTCAGTAGCTTCAAACATTTCTGGTATATGAAAAACATGTTTTTCAATGGCAAAAATCAATGAATATTGTAAATGCACAAACAGTAATATCTCCACATTGCAAGGTGCAATTCTGAAATTTTTTGCTTTTTCCTGCTAATCCTAGCATGATAAAGAAGATTCAAAGAGAGTGAGATGCCAGCTCCTTTCATTCAGTCAGTAGCTTCAAACATTTCTGGTATATGAAAAACATGTTTTTCAATGGCAAAAATCAATGAATATTGTAAATGCACAAACAGTAATATCTCCACATTGCACGGTGCAATTCTGAAATTTTTAGCTTTTTCCTGTTAATCCTAGCATGATAAAGAAGATTCAAAGAGAGTGAGATGCCAGCTCCTTTCATTCAGTCAGTAGCTTCAAACATTTCTGGTATATGAAAAACATGTTTTTCAATGGCAAAAATCAATGAATATTGTAAATGCACAAACAGTAATATCTCCACATTGCAAGGTGCAATTCTGAAATTTTTTGCTTTTTCCTGCTAATCCTAGCATGATAAAGAAGATTCAAAGAGAGTGAGATGCCAGCTCCTTTCATTCAGTCGGTAGCTTCAAACATTTCTGGTATATGAAAAACATGTTTTTCAATGGCAAAAATCAATGAATATTGTAAATGCACAAACAGTAATATCTCCACATTGCAAGGTGCAATTCTGAAATTTTTTGCTTTTTCCTGTTAATCCTAGCATGATAAAGAAGATTCAAAGAGAGTGAGATGCCAGCTCCTTTCATTCAGTCAGTAGCTTCAAACATTTCTGGTATATGAAAAACATGTTTTTCAATGGCAAAAATCAATGAATATTGTAAATGCACAAACAGTAATATCTCCACATTGCAAGGTGCAATTCTGAAATTTTTTGCTTTTTCCTGCTAATCCTAGCATGATAAAGAAGATTCAAAGAGAGTGAGATGCCAGCTCCTTTCATTCAGTCAGTAGCTTCAAACATTTCTGGTATATGAAAAACATGTTTTTCAATGGCAAAAATCAATGAATATTGTAAATGCACAAACAGTAATATCTCCACATTGCACGGTGCAATTCTGAAATTTTTAGCTTTTTCCTGTTAATCCTAGCATGATAAAGAAGATTCAAAGAGAGTGAGATGCCAGCTCCTTTCATTCAGTCAGTAGCTTCAAACATTTCTGGTATATGAAAAACATGTTTTTCAATGGCAAAAATCAATGAATATTGTAAATGCACAAACAGTAATATCTCCACATTGCACGGTGCAATTCTGAAATTTTTTGCTTTTTCCTGCTAATCCTAGCATGATAAAGAAGATTCAAAGAGAGTGAGATGCCAGCTCCTTTCATTCAGTCAGTAGCTTCAAACATTTCTGGTATATGAAAAACATGTTTTTCAATGGCAAAAATCAATGAATATTGTAAATGCACAAACAGTAATATCTCCACATTGCACGGTGCAATTCTGAAATTTTTTGCTTTTTCCTGCTAATCCTAGCATGATAAAGAAGATTCAAAGAGAGTGAGATGCCAGCTCCTTTCATTCAGTCAGTAGCTTCAAACATTTCTGGACGTTTTTCAATGGCAAAAATCAATGAATATTGTAAATGCACAAACAGTAATATCTCCACATTGCAAGGTGCAATTCTGAAATTTTTAGCTTTTTCCTGTTAATCCTAGCATGATAAAGAAGATTCAAAGAGAGTGAGATGCCAGCTCCTTTCATTCAGTCAGTAGCTTCAAACATTTCTGGTATATGAAAAACATGTTTTTCAATGGCAAAAATCAATGAATATTGTAAATGCACAAACAGTAATATCTCCACATTGCAAGGTGCAATTCTGAAATTTTTAGCTTTTTCCTGTTAATCCTAGCATGATAAAGAAGATTCAAAGAGAGTGAGATGCCAGCTCCTTTCATTCAGTCAGTAGCTTCAAACATTTCTGGTATATGAAAAACATGTTTTTCAATGGCAAAAATCAATGAATATTGTAAATGCACAAACAGTAATATCTCCACATTGCACGGTGCAATTCTGAAATTTTTTGCTTTTTCCTGTTAATCCTAGCATGATGAAGAAGATTCAAAGAGAGTGAGATGCCAGCTCCTTTCATTCAGTCAGTAGCTTCAAACATTTCTGGTATATGAAAAACATGTTTTTCAATGGCAAAAATCAATGAATATTGTAAATGCACAAACAGTAATATCTCCACATTGCAAGGTGCAATTCTGAAATTTTTTGCTTTTTCCTGCTAATCCTAGCATGATAAAGAAGATTCAAAGAGAGTGAGATGCCAGCTCCTTTCATTCAGTCAGTAGCTTCAAACATTTCTGGTATATGAAAAACATGTTTTTCAATGGCAAAAATCAATGAATATTGTAAATGCACAAACAGTAATATCTCCACATTGCAAGGTGCAATTCTGAAATTTTTAGCTTTTTCCTGCTAATCCTAGCATGATAAAGAAGATTCAAAGAGAGTGAGATGCCAGCTCCTTTCATTCAGTCAGTAGCTTCAAACATTTCTGGTATATGAAAAACATGTTTTTCAATGGCAAAAATCAATGAATATTGTAAATGCACAAACAGTAATATCTCCACATTGCACAGTGCAATTCTGAAATTTTTAGCTTTTTCCTGCTAATCCTAGCATGATAAAGAAGATTCAAAGAGAGTGAGATGCCAGCTCCTTTCATTCAGTCAGTAGCTTCAAACATTTCTGGTATATGAAAAACATGTTTTTCAATGGCAAAAATCAATGAATATTGTAAATGCACAAACAGTAATATCTCCACATTGCACGGTGCAATTCTGAAATTTTTAGCTTTTTCCTGCTAATCCTAGCATGATAAAGAAGATTCAAAGAGAGTGAGATGCCAGCTCCTTTCATTCAGTCAGTAGCTTCAAACATTTCTGGACGTTTTTCAATGGCAAAAATCAATGAATATTGTAAATGCACAAACAGTAATATCTCCACATTGCACGGTGCAATTCTGAAATTTTTTGCTTTTTCCTGTTAATCCTAGCATGATAAAGAAGATTCAAAGAGAGTGAGATGCCAGCTCCTTTCATTCAGTCAGTAGCTTCAAACATTTCTGGTATATGAAAAACATGTTTTTCAATGGCAAAAATCAATGAATATTGTAAATGCACAAACAGTAATATCTCCACATTGCAAGGTGCAATTCTGAAATTTTTTGCTTTTTCCTGCTAATCCTAGCATGATAAAGAAGATTCAAAGAGAGTGAGATGCCAGCTCCTTTCATTCAGTCAGTAGCTTCAAACATTTCTGGACGTTTTTCAATGGCAAAAATCAATGAATATTGTAAATGCACAAACAGTAATATCTCCACATTGCACGGTGCAATTCTGAAATTTTTAGCTTTTTCCTGTTAATCCTAGCATGATAAAGAAGATTCAAAGAGAGTGAGATGCCAGCTCCTTTCATTCAGTCAGTAGCTTCAAACATTTCTGGTATATGAAAAACATGTTTTTCAATGGCAAAAATCAATGAATATTGTAAATGCACAAACAGTAATATCTCCACATTGCAAGGTGCAATTCTGAAATTTTTTGCTTTTTCCTGCTAATCCTGGCATGATAAAGAAGATTCAAAGAGAGTGAGATGCCAGCTCCTTTCATTCAGTCAGTAGCTTCAAACATTTCTGGTATATGAAAAACATGTTTTTCAATGGCAAAAATCAATGAATATTGTAAATGCACAAACAGTAATATCTCCACATTGCAAGGTGCAATTCTGAAATTTTTAGCTTTTTCCTGCTAATCCTAGCATGATAAAGAAGATTCAAAGAGAGTGAGATGCCAGCTCCTTTCATTCAGTCAGTAGCTTCAAACATTTCTGGTATATGAAAAACATGTTTTTCAATGGCAAAAATCAATGAATATTGTAAATGCACAAACAGTAATATCTCCACATTGCACGGTGCAATTCTGAAATTTTTAGCTTTTTCCTGCTAATCCTAGCATGATAAAGAAGATTCAAAGAGAGTGAGATGCCAGCTCCTTTCATTCAGTCAGTAGCTTCAAACATTTCTGGTATATGAAAAACATGTTTTTCAATGGCAAAAATCAATGAATATTGTAAATGCACAAACAGTAATATCTCCACATTGCAAGGTGCAATTCTGAAATTTTTAGCTTTTTCCTGCTAATCCTAGCATGATAAAGAAGATTCAAAGAGAGTGAGATGCCAGCTCCTTTCATTCAGTCAGTAGCTTCAAACATTTCTGGACGTTTTTCAATGGCAAAAATCAATGAATATTGTAAATGCACAAACAGTAATATCTCCACATTGCACGGTGCAATTCTGAAATTTTTTGCTTTTTCCTGTTAATCCTAGCATGATAAAGAAGATTCAAAGAGAGTGAGATGCCAGCTCCTTTCATTCAGTCAGTAGCTTCAAACATTTCTGGTATATGAAAAACATGTTTTTCAATGGCAAAAATCAATGAATATTGTAAATGCACAAACAGTAATATCTCCACATTGCAAGGTGCAATTCTGAAATTTTTTGCTTTTTCCTGCTAATCCTAGCATGATAAAGAAGATTCAAAGAGAGTGAGATGCCAGCTCCTTTCATTCAGTCAGTAGCTTCAAACATTTCTGGACGTTTTTCAATGGCAAAAATCAATGAATATTGTAAATGCACAAACAGTAATATCTCCACATTGCACGGTGCAATTCTGAAATTTTTAGCTTTTTCCTGTTAATCCTAGCATGATAAAGAAGATTCAAAGAGAGTGAGATGCCAGCTCCTTTCATTCAGTCAGTAGCTTCAAACATTTCTGGTATATGAAAAACATGTTTTTCAATGGCAAAAATCAATGAATATTGTAAATGCACAAACAGTAATATCTCCACATTGCAAGGTGCAATTCTGAAATTTTTTGCTTTTTCCTGCTAATCCTAGCATGATAAAGAAGATTCAAAGAGAGTGAGATGCCAGCTCCTTTCATTCAGTCAGTAGCTTCAAACATTTCTGGTATATGAAAAACATGTTTTTCAATGGCAAAAATCAATGAATATTGTAAATGCACAAACAGTAATATCTCCACATTGCACGGTGCAATTCTGAAATTTTTTGCTTTTTCCTGTTAATCCTAGCATGATAAAGAAGATTCAAAGAGAGTGAGATGCCAGCTCCTTTCATTCAGTCAGTAGCTTCAAACATTTCTGGTATATGAAAAACATGTTTTTCAATGGCAAAAATCAATGAATATTGTAAATGCACAAACAGTAATATCTCCACATTGCACGGTGCAATTCTGAAATTTTTTGCTTTTTCCTGCTAATCCTAGCATGATAAAGAAGATTCAAAGAGAGTGAGATGCCAGCTCCTTTCATTCAGTCAGTAGCTTCAAACATTTCTGGACGTTTTTCAATGGCAAAAATCAATGAATATTGTAAATGCACAAACAGTAATATCTCCACATTGCAAGGTGCAATTCTGAAATTTTTTGCTTTTTCCTGCTAATCCTAGCATGATAAAGAAGATTCAAAGAGAGTGAGATGCCAGCTCCTTTCATTCAGTCAGTAGCTTCAAACATTTCTGGTATATGAAAAACATGTTTTTCAATGGCAAAAATCAATGAATATTGTAAATGCACAAACAGTAATATCTCCACATTGCAAGGTGCAATTCTGAAATTTTTAGCTTTTTCCTGCTAATCCTAGCATGATAAAGAAGATTCAAAGAGAGTGAGATGCCAGCTCCTTTCATTCAGTCAGTAGCTTCAAACATTTCTGGTATATGAAAAACATGTTTTTCAATGGCAAAAATCAATGAATATTGTAAATGCACAAACAGTAATATCTCCACATTGCACGGTGCAATTCTGAAATTTTTAGCTTTTTCCTGCTAATCCTAGCATGATAAAGAAGATTCAAAGAGAGTGAGATGCCAGCTCCTTTCATTCAGTCAGTAGCTTCAAACATTTCTGGTATATGAAAAACATGTTTTTCAATGGCAAAAATCAATGAATATTGTAAATGCACAAACAGTAATATCTCCACATTGCAAGGTGCAATTCTGAAATTTTTAGCTTTTTCCTGCTAATCCTAGCATGATAAAGAAGATTCAAAGAGAGTGAGATGCCAGCTCCTTTCATTCAGTCAGTAGCTTCAAACATTTCTGGACGTTTTTCAATGGCAAAAATCAATGAATATTGTAAATGCACAAACAGTAATATCTCCACATTGCACGGTGCAATTCTGAAATTTTTTGCTTTTTCCTGTTAATCCTAGCATGATAAAGAAGATTCAAAGAGAGTGAGATGCCAGCTCCTTTCATTCAGTCAGTAGCTTCAAACATTTCTGGTATATGAAAAACATGTTTTTCAATGGCAAAAATCAATGAATATTGTAAATGCACAAACAGTAATATCTCCACATTGCAAGGTGCAATTCTGAAATTTTTTGCTTTTTCCTGCTAATCCTAGCATGATAAAGAAGATTCAAAGAGAGTGAGATGCCAGCTTCTTTCATTCAGTCAGTAGCTTCAAACATTTCTGGACGTTTTTCAATGGCAAAAATCAATGAATATTGTAAATGCACAAACAGTAATATCTCCACATTGCACGGTGCAATTCTGAAATTTTTAGCTTTTTCCTGTTAATCCTAGCATGATAAAGAAGATTCAAAGAGAGTGAGATGCCAGCTCCTTTCATTCAGTCAGTAGCTTCAAACATTTCTGGTATATGAAAAACATGTTTTTCAATGGCAAAAATCAATGAATATTGTAAATGCACAAACAGTAATATCTCCACATTGCAAGGTGCAATTCTGAAATTTTTTGCTTTTTCCTGCTAATCCTAGCATGATAAAGAAGATTCAAAGAGAGTGAGATGCCAGCTCCTTTCATTCAGTCAGTAGCTTCAAACATTTCTGGTATATGAAAAACATGTTTTTCAATGGCAAAAATCAATGAATATTGTAAATGCACAAACAGTAATATCTCCACATTGCACGGTGCAATTCTGAAATTTTTTGCTTTTTCCTGTTAATCCTAGCATGATAAAGAAGATTCAAAGAGAGTGAGATGCCAGCTCCTTTCATTCAGTCAGTAGCTTCAAACATTTCTGGTATATGAAAAACATGTTTTTCAATGGCAAAAATCAATGAATATTGTAAATGCACAAACAGTAATATCTCCACATTGCACGGTGCAATTCTGAAATTTTTTGCTTTTTCCTGCTAATCCTAGCATGATAAAGAAGATTCAAAGAGAGTGAGATGCCAGCTCCTTTCATTCAGTCAGTAGCTTCAAACATTTCTGGACGTTTTTCAATGGCAAAAATCAATGAATATTGTAAATGCACAAACAGTAATATCTCCACATTGCACGGTGCAATTCTGAAATTTTTTGCTTTTTCCTGTTAATCCTAGCATGATAAAGAAGATTCAAAGAGAGTGAGATGCCAGCTCCTTTCATTCAGTCAGTAGCTTCAAACATTTCTGGTATATGAAAAACATGTTTTTCAATGGCAAAAATCAATGAATATTGTAAATGCACAAACAGTAATATCTCCACATTGCACGGTGCAATTCTGAAATTTTTTGCTTTTTCCTGCTAATCCTAGCATGATAAAGAAGATTCAAAGAGAGTGAGATGCCAGCTCCTTTCATTCAGTCAGTAGCTTCAAACATTTCTGGACGTTTTTCAATGGCAAAAATCAATGAATATTGTAAATGCACAAACAGTAATATCTCCACATTGCACGGTGCAATTCTGAAATTTTTTGCTTTTTCCTGCTAATCCTAGCATGATAAAGAAGATTCAAAGAGAGTGAGATGCCAGCTCCTTTCATTCAGTCAGTAGCTTCAAACATTTCTGGACGTTTTTCAATGGCAAAAATCAATGAATATTGTAAATGCACAAACAGTAATATCTCCACATTGCAAGGTGCAATTCTGAAATTTTTTGCTTTTTCCTGCTAATCCTAGCATGATAAAGAAGATTCAAAGAGAGTGAGATGCCAGCTCCTTTCATTCAGTCAGTAGCTTCAAACATTTCTGGTATATGAAAAACATGTTTTTCAATGGCAAAAATCAATGAATATTGTAAATGCACAAACAGTAATATCTCCACATTGCACGGTGCAATTCTGAAATTTTTAGCTTTTTCCTGTTATTCCTAGCATGATAAAGAAGATTCAAAGAGAGTGAGATGCCAGCTCCTTTCATTCAGTCAGTAGCTTCAAACATTTCTGGTATATGAAAAACATGTTTTTCAATGGCAAAAATCAATGAATATTGTAAATGCACAAACAGTAATATCTCCACATTGCACGGTGCAATTCTGAAATTTTTAGCTTTTTCCTGCTAATCCTAGCATGATAAAGAAGATTCAAAGAGAGTGAGATGCCAGCTCCTTTCATTCAGTCAGTAGCTTCAAACATTTCTGGTATATGAAAAACATGTTTTTCAATGGCAAAAATCAATGAATATTGTAAATGCACAAACAGTAATATCTCCACATTGCACGGTGCAATTCTGAAATTTTTTGCTTTTTCCTGTTAATCCTAGCATGATAAAGAAGATTCAAAGAGAGTGAGATGCCAGCTCCTTTCATTCAGTCAGTAGCTTCAAACATTTCTGGTATATGAAAAACATGTTTTTCAATGGCAAAAATCAATGAATATTGTAAATGCACAAACAGTAATATCTCCACATTGCAAGGTGCAATTCTGAAATTTTTAGCTTTTTCCTGTTAATCCTAGCATGATAAAGTAGATTCAAAGAGAGTGAGATGCCAGCTCCTTTCATTCAGTCAGTAGCTTCAAACATTTCTGGACGTTTTTCAATGGCAAAAATCAATGAATATTGTAAATGCACAAACAGTAATATCTAATATCTCCACATTGCAAGGTGCAATTCTGAAATTTTTTGTTTTTCCTGCTAATCCTAGCATGATAAAGAAGATTCAAAGAGAGTGAGATGCCAGCTCCTTTCATTCAGTCAGTAGCTTCAAACATTTCTGGTATATGAAAAACATGTTTTTCAATGGCAAAAATCAATGAATATTGTAAATGCACAAACAGTAATATCTCCACATTGCAAGGTGCAATTCTGAAATTTTTTGCTTTTTCCTGCTAATCCTAGCATGATAAAGAAGATTCAAAGAGAGTGAGATGCCAGCTCCTTTCATTCAGTCAGTAGCTTCAAACATTTCTGGTATATGAAAAACATGTTTTTCAATGGCAAAAATCAATGAATATTGTAAATGCACAAACAGTAATATCTCCACATTGCACGGTGCAATTCTGAAATTTTTTGCTTTTTCCTGCTAATCCTAGCATGATAAAGAAGATTCAAAGAGAGTGAGATGCCAGCTCCTTTCATTCAGTCAGTAGCTTCAAACATTTCTGGTATATGAAAAACATGTTTTTCAATGGCAAAAATCAATGAATATTGTAAATGCACAAACAGTAATATCTCCACATTGCACGGTGCAATTCTGAAATTTTTTGCTTTTTCCTGCTAATCCTAGCATGATAAAGAAGATTCAAAGAGAGTGAGATGCCAGCTCCTTTCATTCAGTCAGTAGCTTCAAACATTTCTGGACGTTTTTCAATGGCAAAAATCAATGAATATTGTAAATGCACAAACAGTAATATCTCCACATTGCACGGTGCAATTCTGAAATTTTTTGCTTTTTCCTGCTAATCCTAGCATGATAAAGAAGATTCAAAGAGAGTGAGATGCCAGCTCCTTTCATTCAGTCAGTAGCTTCAAACATTTCTGGACGTTTTTCAATGGCAAAAATCAATGAATATTGTAAATGCACAAACAGTAATATCTCCACATTGCAAGGTGCAATTCTGAAATTTTTTGCTTTTTCCTGCTAATCCTAGCATGATAAAGAAGATTCAAAGAGAGTGAGATGCCAGCTCCTTTCATTCAGTCAGTAGCTTCAAACATTTCTGGTATATGAAAAACATGTTTTTCAATGGCAAAAATCAATGAATATTGTAAATGCACAAACAGTAATATCTCCACATTGCACGTTGCAATTCTGAAATTTTTAGCTTTTTCCTGTTATTCCTAGCATGATAAAGAAGATTCAAAGAGAGTGAGATGCCAGCTCCTTTCATTCAGTCAGTAGCTTCAAACATTTCTGGTATATGAAAAACATGTTTTTCAATGGCAAAAATCAATGAATATTGTAAATGCACAAACAGTAATATCTCCACATTGCAAGGTGCAATTCTGAAATTTTTAGCTTTTTCCTGTTAATCCTAGCATGATAAAGTAGATTCAAAGAGAGTGAGATGCCAGCTCCTTTCATTCAGTCAGTAGCTTCAAACATTTCTGGACGTTTTTCAATGGCAAAAATCAATGAATATTGTAAATGCACAAACAGTAATATCTAATATCTCCACATTGCAAGGTGCAATTCTGAAATTTTTTGTTTTTCCTGCTAATCCTAGCATGATAAAGAAGATTCAAAGAGAGTGAGATGCCAGCTCCTTTCATTCAGTCAGTAGCTTCAAACATTTCTGGTATATGAAAAACATGTTTTTCAATGGCAAAAATCAATGAATATTGTAAATGCACAAACAGTAATATCTCCACATTGCAAGGTGCAATTCTGAAATTTTTTGCTTTTTCCTGCTAATCCTAGCATGATAAAGAAGATTCAAAGAGAGTGAGATGCCAGCTCCTTTCATTCAGTCAGTAGCTTCAAACATTTCTGGTATATGAAAAACATGTTTTTCAATGGCAAAAATCAATGAATATTGTAAATGCACAAACAGTAATATCTCCACATTGCACGGTGCAATTCTGAAATTTTTTGCTTTTTCCTGCTAATCCTAGCATGATAAAGAAGATTCAAAGAGAGTGAGATGCCAGCTCCTTTCATTCAGTCAGTAGCTTCAAACATTTCTGGTATATGAAAAACATGTTTTTCAATGGCAAAAATCAATGAATATTGTAAATGCACAAACAGTAATATCTCCACATTGCACGGTGCAATTCTGAAATTTTTTGCTTTTTCCTGCTAATCCTAGCATGATAAAGAAGATTCAAAGAGAGTGAGATGCCAGCTCCTTTCATTCAGTCAGTAGCTTCAAACATTTCTGGTATATGAAAAACATGTTTTTCAATGGCAAAAATCAATGAATATTGTAAATGCACAAACAGTAATATCTCCACATTGCACGGTGCAATTCTGAAATTTTTTGCTTTTTCCTGCTAATCCTAGCATGATAAAGAAGATTCAAAGAGAGTGAGATGCCAGCTCCTTTCATTCAGTCAGTAGCTTCAAACATTTCTGGTATATGAAAAACATGTTTTTCAATGGCAAAAATCAATGAATATTGTAAATGCACAAACAGTAATATCTCCACATTGCACGGTGCAATTCTGAAATTTTTTGCTTTTTCCTGCTAATCCTAGCATGATAAAGAAGATTCAAAGAGAGTGAGATGCCAGCTCCTTTCATTCAGTCAGTAGCTTCAAACATTTCTGGTATATGAAAAACATGTTTTTCAATGGCAAAAATCAATGAATATTGTAAATGCACAAACAGTAATATCTCCACATTGCAAGGTGCAATTCTGAAATTTTTAGCTTTTTCCTGTTAATCCTAGCATGATAAAGAAGATTCAAAGAGAGTGAGATGCCAGCTCCTTTCATTCAGTCAGTAGCTTCAAACATTTCTGGTATATGAAAAACATGTTTTTCAATGGCAAAAATCAATGAATATTGTAAATGCACAAACAGTAATATCTCCACATTGCAAGGTGCAATTCTGAAATTTTTAGCTTTTTCCTGTTAATCCTAGCATGATAAAGAAGATTCAAAGAGAGTGAGATGCCAGCTCCTTTCATTCAGTCAGTAGCTTCAAACATTTCTGGACGTTTTTCAATGGCAAAAATCAATGAATATTGTAAATGCACAAACAGTAATATCTCCACATTGCACGGTGCAATTCTGAAATTTTTTGCTTTTTCCTGTTAATCCTAGCATGATAAAGAAGATTCTAAGAGAGTGAGATGCCAGCTCCTTTCATTCAGTCAGTAGCTTCAAACATTTCTGGTATATGAAAAACATGTTTTTCAATGGCAAAAATCAATGAATATTGTAAATGCACAAACAGTAATATCTCCACATTGCAAGGTGCAATTCTGAAATTTTTTGCTTTTTCCTGCTAATCCTAGCATGATAAAGAAGATTCAAAGAGAGTGAGATGCCAGCTCCTTTCATTCAGTCAGTAGCTTCAAACATTTCTGGTATATGAAAAACATGTTTTTCAATGGCAAAAATCAATGAATATTGTAAATGCACAAACAGTAATATCTCCACATTGCACGGTGCAATTCTGAAATTTTTTGCTTTTTCCTGCTAATCCTAGCATGATAAAGAAGATTCAAAGAGAGTGAGATGCCAGCTCCTTTCATTCAGTCAGTAGCTTCAAACATTTCTGGTATATGAAAAACATGTTTTTCAATGGCAAAAATCAATGAATATTGTAAATGCACAAACAGTAATATCTCCACATTGCAAGGTGCAATTCTGAAATTTTTTGCTTTTTCCTGCTAATCCTAGCATGATAAAGAAGATTCAAAGAGAGTGAGATGCCAGCTCCTTTCATTCAGTCAGTAGCTTCAAACATTTCTGGTATATGAAAAACATGTTTTTCAATGGCAAAAATCAATGAATATTGTAAATGCACAAACAGTAATATCTCCACATTGCACGGTGCAATTCTGAAATTTTTAGCTTTTTCCTGCTAATCCTAGCATGATAAAGAAGATTCAAAGAGAGTGAGATGCCAGCTCCTTTCATTCAGTCAGTAGCTTCAAACATTTCTGGTATATGAAAAACATGTTTTTCAATGGCAAAAGTCAATGAATATTGTAAATGCACAAACAGTAATATCTCCACATTGCAAGGTGCAATTCTGAAATTTTTAGCTTTTTCCTGTTAATCCTAGCATGATAAAGAAGATTCAAAGAGAGTGAGATGCCAGCTCCTTTCATTCAGTCAGTAGCTTCAAACATTTCTGGTATATGAAAAACATGTTTTTCAATGGCAAAAATCAATGAATATTGTAAATGCACAAACAGTAATATCTCCACATTGCAAGGTGCAATTCTGAAATTTTTTGCTTTTTCCTGCTAATCCTAGCATGATAAAGAAGATTCAAAGAGAGTGAGATGCCAGCTCCTTTCATTCAGTCAGTAGCTTCAAACATTTCTGGTATATGAAAAACATGTTTTTCAATGGCAAAAATCAATGAATATTGTAAATGCACAAACAGTAATATCTCCACATTGCACGGTGCAATTCTGAAATTTTTTGCTTTTTCCTGCTAATCCTAGCATGATAAAGAAGATTCAAAGAGAGTGAGATGCCAGCTCCTTTCATTCAGTCAGTAGCTTCAAACATTTCTGGTATATGAAAAACATGTTTTTCAATGGCAAAAATCAATGAATATTGTAAATGCACAAACAGTAATATCTCCACATTGCAAGGTGCAATTCTGAAATTTTTAGCTTTTTCCTGTTAATCCTAGCATGATAAAGAAGATTCAAAGAGAGTGAGATGCCAGCTCCTTTCATTCAGTCAGTAGCTTCAAACATTTCTGGTATATGAAAAACATGTTTTTCAATGGCAAAAATCAATGAATATTGTAAATGCACAAACAGTAATATCTCCACATTGCAAGGTGCAATTCTGAAATTTTTAGCTTTTTCCTGTTAATCCTAGCATGATAAAGAAGATTCAAAGAGAGTGAGATGCCAGCTCCTTTCATTCAGTCAGTAGCTTCAAACATTTCTGGACGTTTTTCAATGGCAAAAATCAATGAATATTGTAAATGCACAAACAGTAATATCTCCACATTGCACGGTGCAATTCTGAAATTTTTTGCTTTTTCCTGTTAATCCTAGCATGATAAAGAAGATTCAAAGAGAGTGAGATGCCAGCTCCTTTCATTCAGTCAGTAGCTTCAAACATTTCTGGTATATGAAAAACATGTTTTTCAATGGCAAAAATCAATGAATATTGTAAATGCACAAACAGTAATATCTCCACATTGCAAGGTGCAATTCTGAAATTTTTTGCTTTTTCCTGCTAATCCTAGCATGATAAAGAAGATTCAAAGAGAGTGAGATGCCAGCTCCTTTCATTCAGTCAGTAGCTTCAAACATTTCTGGACGTTTTTCAATGGCAAAAATCAATGAATATTGTAAATGCACAAACAGTAATATCTCCACATTGCACGGTGCAATTCTGAAATTTTTAGCTTTTTCCTGTTAATCCTAGCATGATAAAGAAGATTCAAAGAGAGTGAGATGCCAGCTCCTTTCATTCAGTCAGTAGCTTCAAACATTTCTGGTATATGAAAAACATGTTTTTCAATGGCAAAAATCAATGAATATTGTAAATGCACAAACAGTAATATCTCCACATTGCACGGTGCAATTCTGAAATTTTTTGCTTTTTCCTGCTAATCCTAGCATGATAAAGAAGATTCAAAGAGAGTGAGATGCCAGCTCCTTTCATTCAGTCAGTAGCTTCAAACATTTCTGGTATATGAAAAACATGTTTTTCAATGGCAAAAATCAATGAATATTGTAAATGCACAAACAGTAATATCTCCACATTGCACGGTGCAATTCTGAAATTTTTAGCTTTTTCCTGTTAATCCTAGCATGATAAAGAAGATTCAAAGAGAGTGAGATGCCAGCTCCTTTCATTCAGTCAGTAGCTTCAAACATTTCTGGACGTTTTTCAATGGCAAAAATCAATGAATATTGTAAATGCACAAACAGTAATATCTCCACATTGCAAGGTGCAATTCTGAAATTTTTTGCTTTTTCCTGCTAATCCTAGCATGATAAAGAAGATTCAAAGAGAGTGAGATGCCAGCTCCTTTCATTCAGTCAGTAGCTTCAAACATTTCTGGTATATGAAAAACATGTTTTTCAATGGCAAAAATCAATGAATATTGTAAATGCACAAACAGTAATATCTCCACATTGCAAGGTGCAATTCTGAAATTTTTAGCTTTTTCCTGTTAATCCTAGCATGATAAAGAAGATTCAAAGAGAGTGAGATGCCAGCTCCTTTCATTCAGTCAGTAGCTTCAAACATTTCTGGACGTTTTTCAATGGCAAAAATCAATGAATATTGTAAATGCACAAACAGTAATATCTCCACATTGCACGGTGCAATTCTGAAATTTTTAGCTTTTTCCTGTTAATCCTAGCATGATAAAGAAGATTCAAAGAGAGTGAGATGCCAGCTCCTTTCATTCAGTCAGTAGCTTCAAACATTTCTGGTATATGAAAAACATGTTTTTCAATGGCAAAAATCAATGAATATTGTAAATGCACAAACAGTAATATCTCCACATTGCAAGGTGCAATTCTGAAATTTTTAGCTTTTTCCTGCTAATCCTAGCATGATAAAGAAGATTCAAAGAGAGTGAGATGCCAGCTCCTTTCATTCAGTCAGTAGCTTCAAACATTTCTGGTATATGAAAAACATGTTTTTCAATGGCAAAAATCAATGAATATTGTAAATGCACAAACAGTAATATCTCCACATTGCAAGGTGCAATTCTGAAATTTTTAGCTTTTTCCTGTTAATCCTAGCATGATAAAGAAGATTCAAAGAGAGTGAGATGCCAGCTCCTTTCATTCAGTCAGTAGCTTCAAACATTTCTGGTATATGAAAAACATGTTTTTCAATGGCAAAAATCAATGAATATTGTAAATGCACAAACAGTAATATCTCCACATTGCAAGGTGCAATTCTGAAATTTTTTGCTTTTTCCTGCTAATCCTAGCATGATAAAGAAGATTCAAAGAGAGTGAGATGCCAGCTCCTTTCATTCAGTCAGTAGCTTCAAACATTTCTGGTATATGAAAAACATGTTTTTCAATGGCAAAAATCAATGAATATTGTAAATGCACAAACAGTAATATCTCCACATTGCACGGTGCAATTCTGAAATTTTTTGCTTTTTCCTGCTAATCCTAGCATGATAAAGAAGATTCAAAGAGAGTGAGATGCCAGCTCCTTTCATTCAGTCAGTAGCTTCAAACATTTCTGGTATATGAAAAACATGTTTTTCAATGGCAAAAATCAATGAATATTGTAAATGCACAAACAGTAATATCTCCACATTGCACGGTGCAATTCTGAAATTTTTAGCTTTTTCCTGTTAATCCTAGCATGATAAAGAAGATTCAAAGAGAGTGAGATGCCAGCTCCTTTCATTCAGTCAGTAGCTTCAAACATTTCTGGACGTTTTTCAATGGCAAAAATCAATGAATATTGTAAATGCACAAACAGTAATATCTCCACATTGCAAGGTGCAATTCTGAAATTTTTTGCTTTTTCCTGCTAATCCTAGCATGATAAAGAAGATTCAAAGAGAGTGAGATGCCAGCTCCTTTCATTCAGTCAGTAGCTTCAAACATTTCTGGTATATGAAAAACATGTTTTTCAATGGCAAAAATCAATGAATATTGTAAATGCACAAACAGTAATATCTCCACATTGCAAGGTGCAATTCTGAAATTTTTAGCTTTTTCCTGTTAATCCTAGCATGATAAAGAAGATTCAAAGAGAGTGAGATGCCAGCTCCTTTCATTCAGTCAGTAGCTTCAAACATTTCTGGACGTTTTTCAATGGCAAAAATCAATGAATATTGTAAATGCACAAACAGTAATATCTCCACATTGCACGGTGCAATTCTGAAATTTTTAGCTTTTTCCTGTTAATCCTAGCATGATAAAGAAGATTCAAAGAGAGTGAGATGCCAGCTCCTTTCATTCAGTCAGTAGCTTCAAACATTTCTGGTATATGAAAAACATGTTTTTCAATGGCAAAAATCAATGAATATTGTAAATGCACAAACAGTAATATCTCCACATTGCAAGGTGCAATTCTGAAATTTTTAGCTTTTTCCTGCTAATCCTAGCATGATAAAGAAGATTCAAAGAGAGTGAGATGCCAGCTCCTTTCATTCAGTCAGTAGCTTCAAACATTTCTGGTATATGAAAAACATGTTTTTCAATGGCAAAAATCAATGAATATTGTAAATGCACAAACAGTAATATCTCCACATTGCAAGGTGCAATTCTGAAATTTTTAGCTTTTTCCTGTTAATCCTAGCATGATAAAGAAGATTCAAAGAGAGTGAGATGCCAGCTCCTTTCATTCAGTCAGTAGCTTCAAACATTTCTGGTATATGAAAAACATGTTTTTCAATGGCAAAAATCAATGAATATTGTAAATGCACAAACAGTAATATCTCCACATTGCAAGGTGCAATTCTGAAATTTTTTGCTTTTTCCTGCTAATCCTAGCATGATAAAGAAGATTCAAAGAGAGTGAGATGCCAGCTCCTTTCATTCAGTCAGTAGCTTCAAACATTTCTGGTATATGAAAAACATGTTTTTCAATGGCAAAAATCAATGAATATTGTAAATGCACAAACAGTAATATCTCCACATTGCACGGTGCAATTCTGAAATTTTTAGCTTTTTCCTGTTAATCCTAGCATGATAAAGAAGATTCAAAGAGAGTGAGATGCCAGCTCCTTTCATTCAGTCAGTAGCTTCAAACATTTCTGGTATATGAAAAACATGTTTTTCAATGGCAAAAATCAATGAATATTGTAAATGCACAAACAGTAATATCTCCACATTGCACGGTGCAATTCTGAAATTTTTTGCTTTTTCCTGCTAATCCTAGCATGATAAAGAAGATTCAAAGAGAGTGAGATGCCAGCTCCTTTCATTCAGTCAGTAGCTTCAAACATTTCTGGTATATGAAAAACATGTTTTTCAATGGCAAAAATCAATGAATATTGTAAATGCACAAACAGTAATATCTCCACATTGCACGGTGCAATTCTGAAATTTTTAGCTTTTTCCTGTTAATCCTAGCATGATAAAGAAGATTCAAAGAGAGTGAGATGCCAGCTCCTTTCATTCAGTCAGTAGCTTCAAACATTTCTGGTATATGAAAAACATGTTTTTCAATGGCAAAAATCAATGAATATTGTAAATGCACAAACAGTAATATCTCCACATTGCACGGTGCAATTCTGAAATTTTTTGCTTTTTCCTGTTAATCCTAGCATGATAAAGAAGATTCAAAGAGAGTGAGATGCCAGCTCCTTTCATTCAGTCAGTAGCTTCAAACATTTCTGGACGTTTTTCAATGGCAAAAATCAATGAATATTGTAAATGCACAAACAGTAATATCTCCACATTGCACGGTGCAATTCTGAAATTTTTAGCTTTTTCCTGTTAATCCTAGCATGATAAAGAAGATTCAAAGAGAGTGAGATGCCAGCTCCTTTCATTCAGTCAGTAGCTTCAAACATTTCTGGTATATGAAAAACATGTTTTTCAATGGCAAAAATCAATGAATATTGTAAATGCACAAACAGTAATATCTCCACATTGCAAGGTGCAATTCTGAAATTTTTTGCTTTTTCCTGCTAATCCTAGCATGATAAAGAAGATTCAAAGAGAGTGAGATGCCAGCTCCTTTCATTCAGTCAGTAGCTTCAAACATTTCTGGTATATGAAAAACATGTTTTTCAATGGCAAAAATCAATGAATATTGTAAATGCACAAACAGTAATATCTCCACATTGCAAGGTGCAATTCTGAAATTTTTTGCTTTTTCCTGCTAATCCTAGCATGATAAAGAAGATTCAAAGAGAGTGAGATGCCAGCTCCTTTCATTCAGTCAGTAGCTTCAAACATTTCTGGTATATGAAAAACATGTTTTTCAATGGCAAAAATCAATGAATATTGTAAATGCACAAACAGTAATATCTCCACATTGCAAGGTGCAATTCTGAAATTTTTAGCTTTTTCCTGTTAATCCTAGCATGATAAAGAAGATTCAAAGAGAGTGAGATGCCAGCTCCTTTCATTCAGTCAGTAGCTTCAAACATTTCTGGTATATGAAAAACATGTTTTTCAATGGCAAAAATCAATGAATATTGTAAATGCACAAACAGTAATATCTCCACATTGCACGGTGCAATTCTGAAATTTTTTGCTTTTTCCTGCTAATCCTAGCATGATAAAGAAGATTCAAAGAGAGTGAGATGCCAGCTCCTTTCATTCAGTCAGTAGCTTCAAACATTTCTGGACGTTTTTCAATGGCAAAAATCAATGAATATTGTAAATGCACAAACAGTAATATCTCCACATTGCAAGGTGCAATTCTGAAATTTTTTGCTTTTTCCTGTTAATCCTAGCATGATAAAGAAGATTCAAAGAGAGTGAGATGCCAGCTCCTTTCATTCAGTCAGTAGCTTCAAACATTTCTGGTATATGAAAAACATGTTTTTCAATGGCAAAAATCAATGAATATTGTAAATGCACAAACAGTAATATCTCCACATTGCAAGGTGCAATTCTGAAATTTTTTGCTTTTTCCTGCTAATCCTAGCATGATAAAGAAGATTCAAAGAGAGTGAGATGCCAGCTCCTTTCATTCAGTCAGTAGCTTCAAACATTTCTGGTATATGAAAAACATGTTTTTCAATGGCAAAAATCAATGAATATTGTAAATGCACAAACAGTAATATCTCCACATTGCACGGTGCAATTCTGAAATTTTTAGCTTTTTCCTGTTAATCCTAGCATGATAAAGAAGATTCAAAGAGAGTGAGATGCCAGCTCCTTTCATTCAGTCAGTAGCTTCAAACATTTCTGGTATATGAAAAACATGTTTTTCAATGGCAAAAATCAATGAATATTGTAAATGCACAAACAGTAATATCTCCACATTGCACGGTGCAATTCTGAAATTTTTTGCTTTTTCCTGCTAATCCTAGCATGATAAAGAAGATTCAAAGAGAGTGAGATGCCAGCTCCTTTCATTCAGTCAGTAGCTTCAAACATTTCTGGTATATGAAAAACATGTTTTTCAATGGCAAAAATCAATGAATATTGTAAATGCACAAACAGTAATATCTCCACATTGCACGGTGCAATTCTGAAATTTTTTGCTTTTTCCTGCTAATCCTAGCATGATAAAGAAGATTCAAAGAGAGTGAGATGCCAGCTCCTTTCATTCAGTCAGTAGCTTCAAACATTTCTGGACGTTTTTCAATGGCAAAAATCAATGAATATTGTAAATGCACAAACAGTAATATCTCCACATTGCAAGGTGCAATTCTGAAATTTTTAGCTTTTTCCTGTTAATCCTAGCATGATAAAGAAGATTCAAAGAGAGTGAGATGCCAGCTCCTTTCATTCAGTCAGTAGCTTCAAACATTTCTGGTATATGAAAAACATGTTTTTCAATGGCAAAAATCAATGAATATTGTAAATGCACAAACAGTAATATCTCCACATTGCAAGGTGCAATTCTGAAATTTTTAGCTTTTTCCTGTTAATCCTAGCATGATAAAGAAGATTCAAAGAGAGTGAGATGCCAGCTCCTTTCATTCAGTCAGTAGCTTCAAACATTTCTGGTATATGAAAAACATGTTTTTCAATGGCAAAAATCAATGAATATTGTAAATGCACAAACAGTAATATCTCCACATTGCACGGTGCAATTCTGAAATTTTTTGCTTTTTCCTGTTAATCCTAGCATGATGAAGAAGATTCAAAGAGAGTGAGATGCCAGCTCCTTTCATTCAGTCAGTAGCTTCAAACATTTCTGGTATATGAAAAACATGTTTTTCAATGGCAAAAATCAATGAATATTGTAAATGCACAAACAGTAATATCTCCACATTGCAAGGTGCAATTCTGAAATTTTTAGCTTTTTCCTGCTAATCCTAGCATGATAAAGAAGATTCAAAGAGAGTGAGATGCCAGCTCCTTTCATTCAGTCAGTAGCTTCAAACATTTCTGGTATATGAAAAACATGTTTTTCAATGGCAAAAATCAATGAATATTGTAAATGTACAAACAGTAATATCTCCACATTGCAAGGTGCAATTCTGAAATTTTTAGCTTTTTCCTGCTAATCCTAGCATGATAAAGAAGATTCAAAGAGAGTGAGATGCCAGCTCCTTTCATTCAGTCAGTAGCTTCAAACATTTCTGGTATATGAAAAACATGTTTTTCAATGGCAAAAATCAATGAATATTGTAAATGCACAAACAGTAATATCTCCACATTGCACGGTGCAATTCTGAAATTTTTAGCTTTTTCCTGCTAATCCTAGCATGATAAAGAAGATTCAAAGAGAGTGAGATGCCAGCTCCTTTCATTCAGTCAGTAGCTTCAAACATTTCTGGTATATGAAAAACATGTTTTTCAATGGCAAAAATCAATGAATATTGTAAATGCACAAACAGTAATATCTCCACATTGCACGGTGCAATTCTGAAATTTTTAGCTTTTTCCTGCTAATCCTAGCATGATAAAGAAGATTCAAAGAGAGTGAGATGCCAGCTCCTTTCATTCAGTCAGTAGCTTCAAACATTTCTGGACGTTTTTCAATGGCAAAAATCAATGAATATTGTAAATGCACAAACAGTAATATCTCCACATTGCACGGTGCAATTCTGAAATTTTTTGCTTTTTCCTGTTAATCCTAGCATGATAAAGAAGATTCAAAGAGAGTGAGATGCCAGCTCCTTTCATTCAGTCAGTAGCTTCAAACATTTCTGGTATATGAAAAACATGTTTTTCAATGGCAAAAATCAATGAATATTGTAAATGCACAAACAGTAATATCTCCACATTGCAAGGTGCAATTCTGAAATTTTTTGCTTTTTCCTGCTAATCCTAGCATGATAAAGAAGATTCAAAGAGAGTGAGATGCCAGCTCCTTTCATTCAGTCAGTAGCTTCAAACATTTCTGGACGTTTTTCAATGGCAAAAATCAATGAATATTGTAAATGCACAAACAGTAATATCTCCACATTGCACGGTGCAATTCTGAAATTTTTAGCTTTTTCCTGTTAATCCTAGCATGATAAAGAAGATTCAAAGAGAGTGAGATGCCAGCTCCTTTCATTCAGTCAGTAGCTTCAAACATTTCTGGTATATGAAAAACATGTTTTTCAATGGCAAAAATCAATGAATATTGTAAATGCACAAACAGTAATATCTCCACATTGCAAGGTGCAATTCTGAAATTTTTTGCTTTTTCCTGCTAATCCTAGCATGATAAAGAAGATTCAAAGAGAGTGAGATGCCAGCTCCTTTCATTCAGTCAGTAGCTTCAAACATTTCTGGTATATGAAAAACATGTTTTTCAATGGCAAAAATCAATGAATATTGTAAATGCACAAACAGTAATATCTCCACATTGCAAGGTGCAATTCTGAAATTTTTAGCTTTTTCCTGCTAATCCTAGCATGATAAAGAAGATTCAAAGAGAGTGAGATGCCAGCTCCTTTCATTCAGTCAGTAGCTTCAAACATTTCTGGTATATGAAAAACATGTTTTTCAATGGCAAAAATCAATGAATATTGTAAATGCACAAACAGTAATATCTCCACATTGCACGGTGCAATTCTGAAATTTTTAGCTTTTTCCTGCTAATCCTAGCATGATAAAGAAGATTCAAAGAGAGTGAGATGCCAGCTCCTTTCATTCAGTCAGTAGCTTCAAACATTTCTGGTATATGAAAAACATGTTTATCAATGGCAAAAATCAATGAATATTGTAAATGCACAAACAGTAATATCTCCACATTGCAAGGTGCAATTCTGAAATTTTTAGCTTTTTCCTGCTAATCCTAGCATGATAAAGAAGATTCAAAGAGAGTGAGATGCCAGCTCCTTTCATTCAGTCAGTAGCTTCAAACATTTCTGGACGTTTTTCAATGGCAAAAATCAATGAATATTGTAAATGCACAAACAGTAATATCTCCACAGAAATGTTTGAAGCTACTGACTGAATGAAAGGAGCTGGCATCTCACTCTCTTTGAATCTTCTTTATCATGCTAGGATTAGCAGGAAAAAGCTAAAAATTTCAGAATTGCACCGTGCAATGTGGAGATATTACTGTTTGTGCATTTACAATATTCATTGATTTTTGCCATTGAAAAACATGTTTTTCATATACCAGAAATGTTTGAAGCTACTGACTGAATGAAAGGAGCTGGCATCTCACTCTCTTTGAATCTTCTTTATCATGCTAGGATTAGCAGGAAAAAGCAAAAAATTTCAGAATTGCACCTTGCAATGTGGAGATATTACTGTTTGTGCATTTACAATATTCATTGATTTTTGCCATTGAAAAACATGTTTTTCATATACCAGAAATGTTTGAAGCTACTGACTGAATGAAAGGAGCTGGCATCTCACTCTCTTTGAATCTTCTTTATCATGCTAGGATTAGCAGGAAAAAGCAAAAAATTTCAGAATTGCACCGTGCAATGTGGAGATATTACTGTTTGTGCATTTACAATATTCATTGATTTTTGCCATTGAAAAACATGTTTTTCATATACCAGAAATGTTTGAAGCTACTGACTGAATGAAAGGAGCTGGCATCTCACTCTCTTTGAATCTTCTTTATCATGCTAGGATTAGCAGGAAAAAGCAAAAAATTTCAGAATTGCACCTTGCAATGTGGAGATATTACTGTTTGTGCATTTACAATATTCATTGATTTTTGCCATTGAAAAACATGTTTTTCATATACCAGAAATGTTTGAAGCTACTGACTGAATGAAAGGAGCTGGCATCTCACTCTCTTTGAATCTTCTTTATCATGCTAGGATTAACAGGAAAAAGCTAAAAATTTCAGAATTGCACCGTGCAATGTGGAGATATTACTGTTTGTGCATTTACAATATTCATTGATTTTTGCCATTGAAAAACGTCCAGAAATGTTTGAAGCTACTGACTGAATGAAAGGAGCTGGCATCTCACTCTCTTTGAATCTTCTTTATCATGCTAGGATTAGCAGGAAAAAGCAAAAAATTTCAGAATTGCACCTTGCAATGTGGAGATATTACTGTTTGTGCATTTACAATATTCATTGATTTTTGCCATTGAAAAACATGTTTTTCATATACCAGAAATGTTTGAAGCTACTGACTGAATGAAAGGAGCTGGCATCTCACTCTCTTTGAATCTTCTTTATCATGCTAGGATTAACAGGAAAAAGCAAAAAATTTCAGAATTGCACCGTGCAATGTGGAGATATTACTGTTTGTGCATTTACAATATTCATTGATTTTTGCCATTGAAAAACGTCCAGAAATGTTTGAAGCTACTGACTGAATGAAAGGAGCTGGCATCTCACTCTCTTTGAATCTTCTTTATCATGCTAGGATTAACAGGAAAAAGCTAAAAATTTCAGAATTGCACCTTGCAATGTGGAGATATTACTGTTTGTGCATTTACAATATTCATTGATTTTTGCCATTGAAAAACATGTTTTTCATATACCAGAAATGTTTGAAGCTACTGACTGAATGAAAGGAGCTGGCATCTCACTCTCTTTGAATCTTCTTTATCATGCTAGGATTAACAGGAAAAAGCTAAAAATTTCAGAATTGCACCTTGCAATGTGGAGATATTACTGTTTGTGCATTTACAATATTCATTGATTTTTGCCATTGAAAAACATGTTTTTCATATACCAGAAATGTTTGAAGCTACTGACTGAATGAAAGGAGCTGGCATCTCACTCTCTTTGAATCTTCTTTATCATGCTAGGATTAGCAGGAAAAAGCAAAAAATTTCAGAATTGCACCGTGCAATGTGGAGATATTACTGTTTGTGCATTTACAATATTCATTGATTTTTGCCATTGAAAAACATGTTTTTCATATACCAGAAATGTTTGAAGCTACTGACTGAATGAAAGGAGCTGGCATCTCACTCTCTTTGAATCTTCTTTATCATGCTAGGATTAGCAGGAAAAAGCAAAAAATTTCAGAATTGCACCGTGCAATGTGGAGATATTACTGTTTGTGCATTTACAATATTCATTGATTTTTGCCATTGAAAAACATGTTTTTCATATACCAGAAATGTTTGAAGCTACTGACTGAATGAAAGGAGCTGGCATCTCACTCTCTTTGAATCTTCTTTATCATGCTAGGATTAGCAGGAAAAAGCAAAAAATTTCAGAATTGCACCGTGCAATGTGGAGATATTACTGTTTGTGCATTTACAATATTCATTGATTTTTGCCATTGAAAAACATGTTTTTCATATACCAGAAATGTTTGAAGCTACTGACTGAATGAAAGGAGCTGGCATCTCACTCTCTTTGAATCTTCTTTATCATGCTAGGATTAGCAGGAAAAAGCAAAAAATTTCAGAATTGCACCGTGCAATGTGGAGATATTACTGTTTGTGCATTTACAATATTCATTGATTTTTGCCATTGAAAAACATGTTTTTCATATACCAGAAATGTTTGAAGCTACTGACTGAATGAAAGGAGCTGGCATCTCACTCTCTTTGAATCTTCTTTATCATGCTAGGATTAGCAGGAAAAAGCAAAAAATTTCAGAATTGCACCTTGCAATGTGGAGATATTACTGTTTGTGCATTTACAATATTCATTGATTTTTGCCATTGAAAAACATGTTTTTCATATACCAGAAATGTTTGAAGCTACTGACTGAATGAAAGGAGCTGGCATCTCACTCTCTTTGAATCTTCTTTATCATGCTAGGATTAGCAGGAAAAACAAAAAATTTCAGAATTGCACCTTGCAATGTGGAGATATTACTGTTTGTGCATTTACAATATTCATTGATTTTTGCCATTGAAAAACGTCCAGAAATGTTTGAAGCTACTGACTGAATGAAAGGAGCTGGCATCTCACTCTCTTTGAATCTACTTTATCATGCTAGGATTAACAGGAAAAAGCTAAAAATTTCAGAATTGCACCTTGCAATGTGGAGATATTACTGTTTGTGCATTTACAATATTCATTGATTTTTGCCATTGAAAAACATGTTTTTCATATACCAGAAATGTTTGAAGCTACTGACTGAATGAAAGGAGCTGGCATCTCACTCTCTTTGAATCTTCTTTATCATGCTAGGATTAACAGGAAAAAGCAAAAAATTTCAGAATTGCACCGTGCAATGTGGAGATATTACTGTTTGTGCATTTACAATATTCATTGATTTTTGCCATTGAAAAACATGTGTTTCATATACCAGAAATGTTTGAAGCTACTGACTGAATGAAAGGAGCTGGCATCTCACTCTCTTTGAATCTTCTTTATCATGCTAGGATTAGCAGGAAAAAGCTAAAAATTTCAGAATTGCACCGTGCAATGTGGAGATATTACTGTTTGTGCATTTACAATATTCATTGATTTTTGCCATTGAAAAACATGTTTTTCATATACCAGAAATGTTTGAAGCTACTGACTGAATGAAAGGAGCTGGCATCTCACTCTCTTTGAATCTTCTTTATCATGCTAGGATTAACAGGAAAAAGCTAAAAATTTCAGAATTGCACCGTGCAATGTGGAGATATTACTGTTTGTGCATTTACAATATTCATTGATTTTTGCCATTGAAAAACATGTTTTTCATATACCAGAAATGTTTGAAGCTACTGACTGAATGAAAGGAGCTGGCATCTCACTCTCTTTGAATCTTCTTTATCATGCTAGGATTAGCAGGAAAAAGCAAAAAATTTCAGAATTGCACCTTGCAATGTGGAGATATTACTGTTTGTGCATTTACAATATTCATTGATTTTTGCCATTGAAAAACGTCCAGAAATGTTTGAAGCTACTGACTGAATGAAAGGAGCTGGCATCTCACTCTCTTTGAATCTTCTTTATCATGCTAGGATTAGCAGGAAAAAGCAAAAAATTTCAGAATTGCACCGTGCAATGTGGAGATATTACTGTTTGTGCATTTACAATATTCATTGATTTTTGCCATTGAAAAACGTCCAGAAATGTTTGAAGCTACTGACTGAATGAAAGGAGCTGGCATCTCACTCTCTTTGAATCTTCTTTATCATGCTAGGATTAGCAGGAAAAAGCAAAAAATTTCAGAATTGCACCGTGCAATGTGGAGATATTACTGTTTGTGCATTTACAATATTCATTGATTTTTGCCATTGAAAAACATGTTTTTCATATACCAGAAATGTTTGAAGCTACTGACTGAATGAAAGGAGCTGGCATCTCACTCTCTTTGAATCTTCTTTATCATGCTAGGATTAACAGGAAAAAGCAAAAAATTTCAGAATTGCACCGTGCAATGTGGAGATATTACTGTTTGTGCATTTACAATATTCATTGATTTTTGCCATTGAAAAACGTCCAGAAATGTTTGAAGCTACTGACTGAATGAAAGGAGCTGGCATCTCACTCTCTTTGAATCTTCTTTATCATGCTAGGATTAGCAGGAAAAAGCAAAAAATTTCAGAATTGCACCGTGCAATGTGGAGATATTACTGTTTGTGCATTTACAATATTCATTGATTTTTGCCATTGAAAAACATGTTTTTCATATACCAGAAATGTTTGAAGCTACTGACTGAATGAAAGGAGCTGGCATCTCACTCTCTTTGAATCTTCTTTATCATGCTAGGATTAACAGGAAAAAGCAAAAAATTTCAGAATTGCACCGTGCAATGTGGAGATATTACTGTTTGTGCATTTACAATATTCATTGATTTTTGCCATTGAAAAACATGTTTTTCATATACCAGAAATGTTTGAAGCTACTGACTGAATGAAAGGAGCTGGCATCTCACTCTCTTTGAATCTTCTTTATCATACTAGGATTAGCAGGAAAAAGCAAAAAATTTCAGAATTGCACCTTGCAATGTGGAGATATTACTGTTTGTGCATTTACAATATTCATTGATTTTTGCCATTGAAAAACATGTTTTTCATATACCAGAAATGTTTGAAGCTACTGACTGAATGAAAGGAGCTGGCATCTCACTCTCTTTGAATCTTCTTTATCATGCTAGGATTAACAGGAAAAAGCTAAAAATTTCAGAATTGCACCGTGCAATGTGGAGATATTACTGTTTGTGCATTTACAATATTCATTGATTTTTGCCATTGAAAAACGTCCAGAAATGTTTGAAGCTACTGACTGAATGAAAGGAGCTGGCATCTCACTCTCTTTGAATCTTCTTTATCATGCTAGGATTAGCAGGAAAAAGCAAAAAATTTCAGAATTGCACCTTGCAATGTGGAGATATTACTGTTTGTGCATTTACAATATTCATTGATTTTTGCCATTGAAAAACGTCCAGAAATGTTTGAAGCTACTGACTGAATGAAAGGAGCTGGCATCTCACTCTCTTTGAATCTTCTTTATCATGCTAGGATTAGCAGGAAAAAGCTAAAAATTTCAGAATTGCACCTTGCAATGTGGAGATATTACTGTTTGTGCATTTACAATATTCATTGATTTTTGCCATTGAAAAACATGTTTTTCATATACCAGAAATGTTTGAAGCTACTGACTGAATGAAAGGAGCTGGCATCTCACTCTCTTTGAATCTTCTTTATCATGCTAGGATTAGCAGGAAAAAGCTAAAAATTTCAGAATTGCACCGTGCAATGTGGAGATATTACTGTTTGTGCATTTACAATATTCATTGATTTTTGCCATTGAAAAACATGTTTTTCATATACCAGAAATGTTTGAAGCTACTGACTGAATGAAAGGAGCTGGCATCTCACTCTCTTTGAATCTTCTTTATCATGCTAGGATTAGCAGGAAAAAGCTAAAAATTTCAGAATTGCACCTTGCAATGTGGAGATATTACTGTTTGTGCATTTACAATATTCATTGATTTTTGCCATTGAAAAACATGTTTTTCATATACCAGAAATGTTTGAAGCTACTGACTGAATGAAAGGAGCTGGCATCTCACTCTCTTTGAATCTTCTTTATCATGCTAGGATTAGCAGGAAAAAGCAAAAAATTTCAGAATTGCACCTTGCAATGTGGAGATATTACTGTTTGTGCATTTACAATATTCATTGATTTTTGCCATTGAAAAACATGTTTTTCATATACCAGAAATGTTTGAAGCTACTGACTGAATGAAAGGAGCTGGCATCTCACTCTCTTTGAATCTTCTTTATCATGCTAGGATTAACAGGAAAAAGCTAAAAATTTCAGAATTGCACCGTGCAATGTGGAGATATTACTGTTTGTGCATTTACAATATTCATTGATTTTTGCCATTGAAAAACGTCCAGAAATGTTTGAAGCTACTGACTGAATGAAAGGAGCTGGCATCTCACTCTCTTTGAATCTTCTTTATCATGCTAGGATTAGCAGGAAAAAGCAAAAAATTTCAGAATTGCACCTTGCAATGTGGAGATATTACTGTTTGTGCATTTACAATATTCATTGATTTTTGCCATTGAAAAACATGTTTTTCATATACCAGAAATGTTTGAAGCTACTGACTGAATGAAAGGAGCTGGCATCTCACTCTCTTTGAATCTTCTTTATCATGCTAGGATTAACAGGAAAAAGCAAAAAATTTCAGAATTGCACCGTGCAATGTGGAGATATTACTGTTTGTGCATTTACAATATTCATTGATTTTTGCCATTGAAAAACGTCCAGAAATGTTTGAAGCTACTGACTGAATGAAAGGAGCTGGCATCTCACTCTCTTTGAATCTTCTTTATCATGCTAGGATTAGCAGGAAAAAGCTAAAAATTTCAGAATTGCACCGTGCAATGTGGAGATATTACTGTTTGTGCATTTACAATATTCATTGATTTTTGCCATTGAAAAACATGTTTTTCATATACCAGAAATGTTTGAAGCTACTGACTGAATGAAAGGAGCTGGCATCTCACTCTCTTTGAATCTTCTTTATCATGCTAGGATTAGCAGGAAAAAGCTAAAAATTTCAGAATTGCACCGTGCAATGTGGAGATATTACTGTTTGTGCATTTACAATATTCATTGATTTTTGCCATTGAAAAACATGTTTTTCATATACCAGAAATGTTTGAAGCTACTGACTGAATGAAAGGAGCTGGCATCTCACTCTCTTTGAATCTTCTTTATCATGCTAGGATTAGCAGGAAAAAGCTAAAAATTTCAGAATTGCACCTTGCAATGTGGAGATATTACTGTTTGTGCATTTACAATATTCATTGATTTTTGCCATTGAAAAACATGTTTTTCATATACCAGAAATGTTTGAAGCTACTGACTGAATGAAAGGAGCTGGCATCTCACTCTCTTTGAATCTTCTTTATCATGCTAGGATTAGCAGGAAAAAGCTAAAAATTTCAGAATTGCACCTTGCAATGTGGAGATATTACTGTTTGTGCATTTACAATATTCATTGATTTTTGCCATTGAAAAGCATGTTTTTCATATACCAGAAATGTTTGAAGCTACTGACTGAATGAAAGGAGCTGGCATCTCACTCTCTTTGAATCTTCTTCATCATGCTAGGATTAACAGGAAAAAGCAAAAAATTTCAGAATTGCACCGTGCAATGTGGAGATATTACTGTTTGTGCATTTACAATATTCATTGATTTTTGCCATTGAAAAACATGTTTTTCATATACCAGAAATGTTTGAAGCTACTGACTGAATGAAAGGAGCTGGCATCTCACTCTCTTTGAATCTTCTTTATCATGCTAGGATTAACAGGAAAAAGCTAAAAATTTCAGAATTGCACCTTGCAATGTGGAGATATTACTGTTTGTGCATTTACAATATTCATTGATTTTTGCCATTGAAAAACATGTTTTTCTTATACCAGAAATGTTTGAAGCTACTGACTGAATGAAAGGAGCTGGCATCTCACTCTCTTTGAATCTTCTTTATCATGCTAGGATTAACAGGAAAAAGCTAAAAATTTCAGAATTGCACCTTGCAATGTGGAGATATTACTGTTTGTGCATTTACAATATTCATTGATTTTTGCCATTGAAAAACGTCCAGAAATGTTTGAAGCTACTGACTGAATGAAAGGAGCTGGCATCTCACTCTCTTTGAATCTTCTTTATCATGCTAGGATTAGCAGGAAAAAGCAAAAAATTTCAGAATTGCACCGTGCAATGTGGAGATATTACTGTTTGTGCATTTACAATATTCATTGATTTTTGCCATTGAAAAACATGTTTTTCATATACCAGAAATGTTTGAAGCTACTGACTGAATGAAAGGAGCTGGCATCTCACTCTCTTTGAATCTTCTTTATCATGCTAGGATTAACAGGAAAAAGCTAAAAATTTCAGAATTGCACCGTGCAATGTGGAGATATTACTGTTTGTGCATTTACAATATTCATTGATTTTTGCCATTGAAAAACATGTTTTTCATATACCAGAAATGTTTGAAGCTACTGACTGAATGAAAGGAGCTGGCATCTCACTCTCTTTGAATCTTCTTTATCATGCTAGGATTAACAGGAAAAAGCTAAAAATTTCAGAATTGCACCTTGCAATGTGGAGATATTACTGTTTGTGCATTTACAATATTCATTGATTTTTGCCATTGAAAAACATGTTTTTCATATACCAGAAATGTTTGAAGCTACTGACTGAATGAAAGGAGCTGGCATCTCACTCTCTTTGAATCTTCTTTATCATGCTAGGATTAGCAGGAAAAAGCTAAAAATTTCAGAATTGCACCTTGCAATGTGGAGATATTACTGTTTGTGCATTTACAATATTCATTGATTTTTGCCATTGAAAAACATGTTTTTCATATACCAGAAATGTTTGAAGCTACTGACTGAATGAAAGGAGCTGGCATCTCACTCTCTTTGAATCTTCTTCATCATGCTAGGATTAACAGGAAAAAGCAAAAAATTTCAGAATTGCACCGTGCAATGTGGAGATATTACTGTTTGTGCATTTACAATATTCATTGATTTTTGCCATTGAAAAACATGTTTTTCATATACCAGAAATGTTTGAAGCTACTGACTGAATGAAAGGAGCTGGCATCTCACTCTCTTTGAATCTTCTTTATCATGCTAGGATTAACAGGAAAAAGCTAAAAATTTCAGAATTGCACCTTGCAATGTGGAGATATTACTGTTTGTGCATTTACAATATTCATTGATTTTTGCCATTGAAAAACATGTTTTTCTTATACCAGAAATGTTTGAAGCTACTGACTGAATGAAAGGAGCTGGCATCTCACTCTCTTTGAATCTTCTTTATCATGCTAGGATTAACAGGAAAAAGCTAAAAATTTCAGAATTGCACCTTGCAATGTGGAGATATTACTGTTTGTGCATTTACAATATTCATTGATTTTTGCCATTGAAAAACGTCCAGAAATGTTTGAAGCTACTGACTGAATGAAAGGAGCTGGCATCTCACTCTCTTTGAATCTTCTTTATCATGCTAGGATTAGCAGGAAAAAGCAAAAAATTTCAGAATTGCACCGTGCAATGTGGAGATATTACTGTTTGTGCATTTACAATATTCATTGATTTTTGCCATTGAAAAACATGTTTTTCATATACCAGAAATGTTTGAAGCTACTGACTGAATGAAAGGAGCTGGCATCTCACTCTCTTTGAATCTTCTTTATCATGCTAGGATTAACAGGAAAAAGCTAAAAATTTCAGAATTGCACCGTGCAATGTGGAGATATTACTGTTTGTGCATTTACAATATTCATTGATTTTTGCCATTGAAAAACATGTTTTTCATATACCAGAAATGTTTGAAGCTACTGACTGAATGAAAGGAGCTGGCATCTCACTCTCTTTGAATCTTCTTTATCATGCTAGGATTAGCAGGAAAAAGCAAAAAATTTCAGAATTGCACCTTGCAATGTGGAGATATTACTGTTTGTGCATTTACAATATTCATTGATTTTTGCCATTGAAAAACATGTTTTTCATATACCAGAAATGTTTGAAGCTACTGACTGAATGAAAGGAGCTGGCATCTCACTCTCTTTGAATCTTCTTTATCATGCTAGGATTAACAGGAAAAAGCAAAAAATTTCAGAATTGCACCTTGCAATGTGGAGATATTACTGTTTGTGCATTTACAATATTCATTGATTTTTGCCATTGAAAAACGTCCAGAAATGTTTGAAGCTACTGACTGAATGAAAGGAGCTGGCATCTCACTCTCTTTGAATCTTCTTTATCATGCTAGGATTAGCAGGAAAAAGCAAAAAATTTCAGAATTGCACCGTGCAATGTGGAGATATTACTGTTTGTGCATTTACAATATTCATTGATTTTTGCCATTGAAAAACATGTTTTTCATATACCAGAAATGTTTGAAGCTACTGACTGAATGAAAGGAGCTGGCATCTCACTCTCTTTGAATCTTCTTTATCATGCTAGGATTAACAGGAAAAAGCTAAAAATTTCAGAATTGCACCTTGCAATGTGGAGATATTACTGTTTGTGCATTTACAATATTCATTGATTTTTGCCATTGAAAAACATGTTTTTCATATACCAGAAATGTTTGAAGCTACTGACTGAATGAAAGGAGCTGGCATCTCACTCTCTTTGAATCTTCTTTATCATGCTAGGATTAGCAGGAAAAAGCAAAAAATTTCAGAATGGCACCTTGCAATGTGGAGATATTACTGTTTGTGCATTTACAATATTCATTGATTTTTGCCATTGAAAAACATGTTTTTCATATACCAGAAATGTTTGAAGCTACTGACTGAATGAAAGGAGCTGGCATCTCACTCTCTTTGAATCTTCTTTATCATGCTAGGATTAACAGGAAAAAGCTAAAAATTTCAGAATTGCACCTTGCAATGTGGAGATATTACTGTTTGTGCATTTACAATATTCATTGATTTTTGCCATTGAAAAACATGTTTTTCATATACCAGAAATGTTTGAAGCTACTGACTGAATGAAAGGAGCTGGCATCTCACTCTCTTTGAATCTTCTTTATCATGCTAGGATTAGCAGGAAAAAGCAAAAAATTTCAGAATTGCACCTTGCAATGTGGAGATATTACTGTTTGTGCATTTACAATATTCATTGATTTTTGCCATTGAAAAACATGTTTTTCATATACCAGAAATGTTTGAAGCTACTGACTGAATGAAAGGAGCTGGCATCTCACTCTCTTTGAATCTTCTTTATCATGCTAGGATTAACAGGAAAAAGCTAAAAATTTCAGAATTGCACCGTGCAATGTGGAGATATTACTGTTTGTGCATTTACAATATTCATTGATTTTTGCCATTGAAAAACGTCCAGAAATGTTTGAAGCTACTGACTGAATGAAAGGAGCTGGCATCTCACTCTCTTTGAATCTTCTTTATCATGCTAGGATTAACAGGAAAAAGCTAAAAATTTCAGAATTGCACCGTGCAATGTGGAGATATTACTGTTTGTGCATTTACAATATTCATTGATTTTTGCCATTGAAAAACATGTTTTTCATATACCAGAAATGTTTGAAGCTACTGACTGAATGAAAGGAGCTGGCATCTCACTCTCTTTGAATCTTCTTTATCATGCTAGGATTAACAGGAAAAAGCAAAAAATTTCAGAATTGCACCGTGCAATGTGGAGATATTACTGTTTGTGCATTTACAATATTCATTGATTTTTGCCATTGAAAAACATGTTTTTCATATACCAGAAATGTTTGAAGCTACTGACTGAATGAAAGGAGCTGGCATCTCACTCTCTTTGAATCTTCTTTATCATGCTAGGATTAACAGGAAAAAGCTAAAAATTTCAGAATTGCACCGTGCAATGTGGAGATATTACTGTTTGTGCATTTACAATATTCATTGATTTTTGCCATTGAAAAACATGTTTTTCATATACCAGAAATGTTTGAAGCTACTGACTGAATGAAAGGAGCTGGCATCTCACTCTCTTTGAATCTTCTTTATCATGCTAGGATTAGCAGGAAAAAGCAAAAAATTTCAGAATTGCACCGTGCAATGTGGAGATATTACTGTTTGTGCATTTACAATATTCATTGATTTTTGCCATTGAAAAACATGTTTTTCATATACCAGAAATGTTTGAAGCTACTGACTGAATGAAAGGAGCTGGCATCTCACTCTCTTTGAATCTTCTTTATCATGCTAGGATTAGCAGGAAAAAGCAAAAAATTTCAGAATTGCACCTTGCAATGTGGAGATATTACTGTTTGTGCATTTACAATATTCATTGATTTTTGCCATTGAAAAACATGTTTTTCATATACCAGAAATGTTTGAAGCTACTGACTGAATGAAAGGAGCTGGCATCTCACTCTCTTTGAATCTTCTTTATCATGCTAGGATTAACAGGAAAAAGCTAAAAATTTCAGAATTGCACCGTGCAATGTGGAGATATTACTGTTTGTGCATTTACAATATTCATTGATTTTTGCCATTGAAAAACATGTTTTTCATATACCAGAAATGTTTGAAGCTACTGACTGAATGAAAGGAGCTGGCATCTCACTCTCTTTGAATCTTCTTTATCATGCTAGGATTAACAGGAAAAAGCTAAAAATTTCAGAATTGCACCTTGCAATGTGGAGATATTACTGTTTGTGCATTTACAATATTCATTGATTTTTGCCATTGAAAAACATGTTTTTCATATACCAGAAATGTTTGAAGCTACTGACTGAATGAAAGGAGCTGGCATCTCACTCTCTTTGAATCTTCTTTATCATGCTAGGATTAGCAGGAAAAAGCAAAAAATTTCAGAATTGCACCTTGCAATGTGGAGATATTACTGTTTGTGCATTTACAATATTCATTGATTTTTGCCATTGAAAAACATGTTTTTCATATACCAGAAATGTTTGAAGCTACTGACTGAATGAAAGGAGCTGGCATCTCACTCTCTTTGAATCTTCTTTATCATGCTAGGATTAACAGGAAAAAGCTAAAAATTTCAGAATTGCACCGTGCAATGTGGAGATATTACTGTTTGTGCATTTACAATATTCATTGATTTTTGCCATTGAAAAACGTCCAGAAATGTTTGAAGCTACTGACTGAATGAAAGGAGCTGGCATCTCACTCTCTTTGAATCTTCTTTATCATGCTAGGATTAACAGGAAAAAGCTAAAAATTTCAGAATTGCACCGTGCAATGTGGAGATATTACTGTTTGTGCATTTACAATATTCATTGATTTTTGCCATTGAAAAACATGTTTTTCATATACCAGAAATGTTTGAAGCTACTGACTGAATGAAAGGAGCTGGCATCTCACTCTCTTTGAATCTTCTTTATCATGCTAGGATTAACAGGAAAAAGCAAAAAATTTCAGAATTGCACCGTGCAATGTGGAGATATTACTGTTTGTGCATTTACAATATTCATTGATTTTTGCCATTGAAAAACATGTTTTTCATATACCAGAAATGTTTGAAGCTACTGACTGAATGAAAGGAGCTGGCATCTCACTCTCTTTGAATCTTCTTTATCATGCTAGGATTAACAGGAAAAAGCTAAAAATTTCAGAATTGCACCGTGCAATGTGGAGATATTACTGTTTGTGCATTTACAATATTCATTGATTTTTGCCATTGAAAAACATGTTTTTCATATACCAGAAATGTTTGAAGCTACTGACTGAATGAAAGGAGCTGGCATCTCACTCTCTTTGAATCTTCTTTATCATGCTAGGATTAGCAGGAAAAAGCAAAAAATTTCAGAATTGCACCGTGCAATGTGGAGATATTACTGTTTGTGCATTTACAATATTCATTGATTTTTGCCATTGAAAAACATGTTTTTCATATACCAGAAATGTTTGAAGCTACTGACTGAATGAAAGGAGCTGGCATCTCACTCTCTTTGAATCTTCTTTATCATGCTAGGATTAGCAGGAAAAAGCAAAAAATTTCAGAATTGCACCTTGCAATGTGGAGATATTACTGTTTGTGCATTTACAATATTCATTGATTTTTGCCATTGAAAAACATGTTTTTCATATACCAGAAATGTTTGAAGCTACTGACTGAATGAAAGGAGCTGGCATCTCACTCTCTTTGAATCTTCTTTATCATGCTAGGATTAACAGGAAAAAGCTAAAAATTTCAGAATTGCACCGTGCAATGTGGAGATATTACTGTTTGTGCATTTACAATATTCATTGATTTTTGCCATTGAAAAACGTCCAGAAATGTTTGAAGCTACTGACTGAATGAAAGGAGCTGGCATCTCACTCTCTTTGAATCTTCTTTATCATGCTAGGATTAGCAGGAAAAAGCAAAAAATTTCAGAATTGCACCTTGCAATGTGGAGATATTACTGTTTGTGCATTTACAATATTCATTGATTTTTGCCATTGAAAAACGTCCAGAAATGTTTGAAGCTACTGACTGAATGAAAGGAGCTGGCATCTCACTCTCTTTGAATCTTCTTTATCATGCTAGGATTAGCAGGAAAAAGCTAAAAATTTCAGAATTGCACCTTGCAATGTGGAGATATTACTGTTTGTGCATTTACAATATTCATTGATTTTTGCCATTGAAAAACATGTTTTTCATATACCAGAAATGTTTGAAGCTACTGACTGAATGAAAGGAGCTGGCATCTCACTCTCTTTGAATCTTCTTTATCATGCTAGGATTAGCAGGAAAAAGCTAAAAATTTCAGAATTGCACCGTGCAATGTGGAGATATTACTGTTTGTGCATTTACAATATTCATTGATTTTTGCCATTGAAAAACATGTTTTTCATATACCAGAAATGTTTGAAGCTACTGACTGAATGAAAGGAGCTGGCATCTCACTCTCTTTGAATCTTCTTTATCATGCTAGGATTAGCAGGAAAAAGCTAAAAATTTCAGAATTGCACCTTGCAATGTGGAGATATTACTGTTTGTGCATTTACAATATTCATTGATTTTTGCCATTGAAAAACATGTTTTTCATATACCAGAAATGTTTGAAGCTACTGACTGAATGAAAGGAGCTGGCATCTCACTCTCTTTGAATCTTCTTTATCATGCTAGGATTAGCAGGAAAAAGCAAAAAATTTCAGAATTGCACCTTGCAATGTGGAGATATTACTGTTTGTGCATTTACAATATTCATTGATTTTTGCCATTGAAAAACATGTTTTTCATATACCAGAAATGTTTGAAGCTACTGACTGAATGAAAGGAGCTGGCATCTCACTCTCTTTGAATCTTCTTTATCATGCTAGGATTAACAGGAAAAAGCTAAAAATTTCAGAATTGCACCGTGCAATGTGGAGATATTACTGTTTGTGCATTTACAATATTCATTGATTTTTGCCATTGAAAAACGTCCAGAAATGTTTGAAGCTACTGACTGAATGAAAGGAGCTGGCATCTCACTCTCTTTGAATCTTCTTTATCATGCTAGGATTAGCAGGAAAAAGCAAAAAATTTCAGAATTGCACCTTGCAATGTGGAGATATTACTGTTTGTGCATTTACAATATTCATTGATTTTTGCCATTGAAAAACATGTTTTTCATATACCAGAAATGTTTGAAGCTACTGACTGAATGAAAGGAGCTGGCATCTCACTCTCTTTGAATCTTCTTTATCATGCTAGGATTAACAGGAAAAAGCAAAAAATTTCAGAATTGCACCGTGCAATGTGGAGATATTACTGTTTGTGCATTTACAATATTCATTGATTTTTGCCATTGAAAAACGTCCAGAAATGTTTGAAGCTACTGACTGAATGAAAGGAGCTGGCATCTCACTCTCTTTGAATCTTCTTTATCATGCTAGGATTAGCAGGAAAAAGCTAAAAATTTCAGAATTGCACCGTGCAATGTGGAGATATTACTGTTTGTGCATTTACAATATTCATTGATTTTTGCCATTGAAAAACATGTTTTTCATATACCAGAAATGTTTGAAGCTACTGACTGAATGAAAGGAGCTGGCATCTCACTCTCTTTGAATCTTCTTTATCATGCTAGGATTAGCAGGAAAAAGCTAAAAATTTCAGAATTGCACCGTGCAATGTGGAGATATTACTGTTTGTGCATTTACAATATTCATTGATTTTTGCCATTGAAAAACATGTTTTTCATATACCAGAAATGTTTGAAGCTACTGACTGAATGAAAGGAGCTGGCATCTCACTCTCTTTGAATCTTCTTTATCATGCTAGGATTAGCAGGAAAAAGCTAAAAATTTCAGAATTGCACCTTGCAATATGGAGATATTACTGTTTGTGCATTTACAATATTCATTGATTTTTGCCATTGAAAAACATGTTTTTCATATACCAGAAATGTTTGAAGCTACTGACTGAATGAAAGGAGCTGGCATCTCACTCTCTTTGAATCTTCTTTATCATGCTAGGATTAGCAGGAAAAAGCTAAAAATTTCAGAATTGCACCTTGCAATGTGGAGATATTACTGTTTGTGCATTTACAATATTCATTGATTTTTGCCATTGAAAAACATGTTTTTCATATACCAGAAATGTTTGAAGCTACTGACTGAATGAAAGGAGCTTGCATCTCACTCTCTTTGAATCTTCTTCATCATGCTAGGATTAACAGGAAAAAGCAAAAAATTTCAGAATTGCACCGTGCAATGTGGAGATATTACTGTTTGTGCATTTACAATATTCATTGATTTTTGCCATTGAAAAACATGTTTTTCATATACCAGAAATGTTTGAAGCTACTGACTGAATGAAAGGAGCTGGCATCTCACTCTCTTTGAATCTTCTTTATCATGCTAGGATTAACAGGATAAAGCTAAAAATTTCAGAATTGCACCTTGCAATGTGGAGATATTACTGTTTGTGCATTTACAATATTCATTGATTTTTGCCATTGAAAAACATGTTTTTCATATACCAGAAATGTTTGAAGCTACTGACTGAATGAAAGGAGCTGGCATCTCACTCTCTTTGAATCTTCTTTATCATGCTAGGATTAACAGGAAAAAGCTAAAAATTTCAGAATTGCACCTTGCAATGTGGAGATATTACTGTTTGTGCATTTACAATATTCATTGATTTTTGCCATTGAAAAACGTCCAGAAATGTTTGAAGCTACTGACTGAATGAAAGGAGCTGGCATCTCACTCTCTTTGAATCTTCTTTATCATGCTAGGATTAGCAGGAAAAAGCAAAAAATTTCAGAATTGCACCGTGCAATGTGGAGATATTACTGTTTGTGCATTTACAATATTCATTGATTTTTGCCATTGAAAAACATGTTTTTCATATACCAGAAATGTTTGAAGCTACTGACTGAATGAAAGGAGCTGGCATCTCACTCTCTTTGAATCTTCTTTATCATGCTAGGATTAGCAGGAAAAAGCAAAAAATTTCAGAATTGCACCGTGCAATGTGGAGATATTACTGTTTGTGCATTTACAATATTCATTGATTTTTGCCATTGAAAAACATGTTTTTCATATACCAGAAATGTTTGAAGCTACTGACTGAATGAAAGGAGCTGGCATCTCACTCTCTTTGAATCTTCTTTATCATGCTAGGATTAACAGGAAAAAGCTAAAAATTTCAGAATTGCACCGTGCAATGTGGAGATATTACTGTTTGTGCATTTACAATATTCATTGATTTTTGCCATTGAAAAACATGTTTTTCATATACCAGAAATGTTTGAAGCTACTGACTGAATGAAAGGAGCTGGCATCTCACTGTCTTTGAATCTTCTTTATCATGCTAGGATTAGCAGGAAAAAGCAAAAAATTTCAGAATTGCACCTTGCAATGTGGAGATATTACTGTTTGTGCATTTACAATATTCATTGATTTTTGCCATTGAAAAACATGTTTTTCATATACCAGAAATGTTTGAAGCTACTGACTGAATGAAAGGAGCTGGCATCTCACTCTCTTTGAATCTTCTTTATCATGCTAGGATTAACAGGAAAAAGCAAAAAATTTCAGAATTGCACCTTGCAATGTGGAGATATTACTGTTTGTGCATTTACAATATTCATTGATTTTTGCCATTGAAAAACGTCCAGAAATGTTTGAAGCTACTGACTGAATGAAAGGAGCTGGCATCTCACTCTCTTTGAATCTTCTTTATCATGCTAGGATTAGCAGGAAAAAGCAAAAAATTTCAGAATTGCACCGTGCAATGTGGAGATATTACTGTTTGTGCATTTACAATATTCATTGATTTTTGCCATTGAAAAACATGTTTTTCATATACCAGAAATGTTTGAAGCTACTGACTGAATGAAAGGAGCTGGCATCTCACTCTCTTTGAATCTTCTTTATCATGCTAGGATTAACAGGAAAAAGCTAAAAATTTCAGAATTGCACCTTGCAATGTGGAGATATTACTGTTTGTGCATTTACAATATTCATTGATTTTTGCCATTGAAAAACATGTTTTTCATATACCAGAAATGTTTGAAGCTACTGACTGAATGAAAGGAGCTGGCATCTCACTCTCTTTGAATCTTCTTTATCATGCTAGGATTAGCAGGAAAAAGCAAAAAATTTCAGAATTGCACCTTGCAATGTGGAGATATTACTGTTTGTGCATTTACAATATTCATTGATTTTTGCCATTGAAAAACATGTTTTTCATATACCAGAAATGTTTGAAGCTACTGACTGAATGAAAGGAGCTGGCATCTCACTCTCTTTGAATCTTCTTTATCATGCTAGGATTAACAGGAAAAAGCTAAAAATTTCAGAATTGCACCTTGCAATGTGGAGATATTACTGTTTGTGCATTTACAATATTCATTGATTTTTGCCATTGAAAAACATGTTTTTCATATACCAGAAATGTTTGAAGCTACTGACTGAATGAAAGGAGCTGGCATCTCACTCTCTTTGAATCTTCTTTATCATGCTAGGATTAGCAGGAAAAAGCAAAAAATTTCAGAATTGCACCTTGCAATGTGGAGATATTACTGTTTGTGCATTTACAATATTCATTGATTTTTGCCATTGAAAAACATGTTTTTCATATACCAGAAATGTTTGAAGCTACTGACTGAATGAAAGGAGCTGGCATCTCACTCTCTTTGAATCTTCTTTATCATGCTAGGATTAACAGGAAAAAGCTAAAAATTTCAGAATTGCACCGTGCAATGTGGAGATATTACTGTTTGTGCATTTACAATATTCATTGATTTTTGCCATTGAAAAACGTCCAGAAATGTTTGAAGCTACTGACTGAATGAAAGGAGTTGGCATCTCACTCTCTTTGAATCTTCTTTATCATGCTAGGATTAACAGGAAAAAGCTAAAAATTTCAGAATTGCACCGTGCAATGTGGAGATATTACTGTTTGTGCATTTACAATATTCATTGATTTTTGCCATTGAAAAACATGTTTTTCATATACCAGAAATGTTTGAAGCTACTGACTGAATGAAAGGAGCTGGCATCTCACTCTCTTTGAATCTTCTTTATCATGCTAGGATTAACAGGAAAAAGCAAAAAATTTCAGAATTGCACCGTGCAATGTGGAGATATTACTGTTTGTGCATTTACAATATTCATTGATTTTTGCCATTGAAAAACATGTTTTTCATATACCAGAAATGTTTGAAGCTACTGACTGAATGAAAGGAGCTGGCATCTCACTCTCTTTGAATCTTCTTTATCATGCTAGGATTAACAGGAAAAAGCTAAAAATTTCAGAATTGCACCGTGCAATGTGGAGATATTACTGTTTGTGCATTTACAATATTCATTGATTTTTGCCATTGAAAAACATGTTTTTCATATACCAGAAATGTTTGAAGCTACTGACTGAATGAAAGGAGCTGGCATCTCACTCTCTTTGAATC
Source organism: Phyllobates terribilis (assembly GCF_046119375.1). Lineage (NCBI taxonomy): Eukaryota > Metazoa > Chordata > Amphibia > Anura > Dendrobatidae > Phyllobates > Phyllobates terribilis. The sequence goes on from NW_027366170.1 coordinate 54,099, forward strand.
TTCTTTATCATGCTAGGATTAGCAGGAAAAAGCAAAAAATTTCAGATTTGCACCGTGCAATGTGGAGATATTACTGTTTGTGCATTTACAATATTCATTGATTTTTGCCATTGAAAAACATGTTTTTCATATACCAGAAATGTTTGAAGCTACTGACTGAATGAAAGGAGCTGGCATCTCACTCTCTTTGAATCTTCTTTATCATGCTAGGATTAACAGGAAAAAGCTAAAAATTTCAGAATTGCACCGTGCAATGTGGAGATATTACTGTTTGTGCATTTACAATATTCATTGATTTTTGCCATTGAAAAACGTTTTTCATATACCAGAAATGTTTGAAGCTACTGACTGAATGAAAGGAGCTGGCATCTCACTCTCTTTGAATCTTCTTTATCATGCTAGGATTAGCAGGAAAAAGCAAAAAATTTCAGAATTGCACCTTGCAATGTGGAGATATTACTGTTTGTGCATTTACAATATTCATTGATTTTTGCCATTGAAAAACATGTTTTTCATATACCAGAAATGTTTGAAGCTACTGACTGAATGAAAGGAGCTGGCATCTCACTCTCTTTGAATCTTCTTTATCATGCTAGGATTAACAGGAAAAAGCAAAAAATTTCAGAATTGCACCTTGCAATGTGGAGATATTACTGTTTGTGCATTTACAATATTCATTGATTTTTGCCATTGAAAAACATGTTTTTCATATACCAGAAATGTTTGAAGCTACTGACTGAATGAAAGGAGCTGGCATCTCACTCTCTTTGAATCTTCTTTATCATGCTAGGATTAGCAGGAAAAAGCTAAAAATTTCAGAATTGCACCTTGCAATGTGGAGATATTACTGTTTGTGCATTTACAATATTCATTGATTTTTGCCATTGAAAAACATGTTTTTCATATACCAGAAATGTTTGAAGCTACTGACTGAATGAAAGGAGCTGGCATCTCACTCTCTTTGAATCTTCTTTATCATGCTAGGATTAACAGGAAAAAGCTAAAAATTTCAGAATTGCACCGTGCAATGTGGAGATATTACTGTTTGTGCATTTACAATATTCATTGATTTTTGCCATTGAAAAACGTCCAGAAATGTTTGAAGCTACTGACTGAATGAAAGGAGCTGGCATCTCACTCTCTTTGAATCTTCTTTATCATGCTAGGATTAACAGGAAAAAGCTAAAAATTTCAGAATTGCACCTTGCAATGTGGAGATATTACTGTTTGTGCATTTACAATATTCATTGATTTTTGCCATTGAAAAACATGTTTTTCATATACCAGAAATGTTTGAAGCTACTGACTGAATGAAAGGAGCTGGCATCTCACTCTCTTTGAATCTTCTATATCATGCTAGGATTAGCAGGAAAAAGCAAAAAATTTCAGAATTGCACCTTGCAATGTGGAGATATTACTGTTTGTGCATTTACAATATTCATTGATTTTTGCCATTGAAAAACGTCCAGAAATGTTTGAAGCTACTGACTGAATGAAAGGAGCTGGCATCTCACTCTCTTTGAATCTTCTTTATCATGCTAGGATTAACAGGAAAAAGCTAAAAATTTCAGAATTGCACCGTGCAATGTGGAGATATTACTGTTTGTGCATTTACAATATTCATTGATTTTTGCCATTGAAAAACATGTTTTTCATATACCAGAAATGTTTGAAGCTACTGACTGAATGAAAGGAGCTGGCATCTCACTCTCTTTGAATCTTCTTTATCATGCTAGGATTAGCAGGAAAAAGCAAAAAATTTCAGAATTGCACCGTGCAATGTGGAGATATTACTGTTTGTGCATTTACAATATTCATTGATTTTTGCCATTGAAAAACATGTTTTTCATATACCAGAAATGTTTGAAGCTACTGACTGAATGAAAGGAGCTGGCATCTCACTCTCTTTGAATCTTCTTTATCATGCTAGGATTAGCAGGAAAAAGCAAAAAATTTCAGAATTGCACCTTGCAATGTGGAGATATTACTGTTTGTGCATTTACAATATTCATTGATTTTTGCCATTGAAAAACATGTTTTTCATATACCAGAAATGTTTGAAGCTACTGACTGAATGAAAGGAGCTGGCATCTCACTCTCTTTGAATCTTCTTTATCATGCTAGGATTAACAGGAAAAAGCTAAAAATTTCAGAATTGCACCGTGCAATGTGGAGATATTACTGTTTGTGCATTTACAATATTCATTGATTTTTGCCATTGAAAAACATGTTTTTCATATACCAGAAATGTTTGAAGCTACTGACTGAATGAAAGGAGCTGGCATCTCACTCTCTTTGAATCTTCTTTATCATGCTAGGATTAGCAGGAAAAAGCAAAAAATTTCAGAATTGCACCTTGCAATGTGGAGATATTACTGTTTGTGCATTTACAATATTCATTGATTTTTGCCATTGAAAAACATGTTTTTCATATACCAGAAATGTTTGAAGCTACTGACTGAATGAAAGGAGCTGGCATCTCACTCTCTTTGAATCTTCTTTATCATGCTAGGATTAACAGGAAAAAGCAAAAAATTTCAGAATTGCACCTTGCAATGTGGAGATATTACTGTTTGTGCATTTACAATATTCATTGATTTTTGCCATTGAAAAACATGTTTTTCATATACCAGAAATGTTTGAAGCTACTGACTGAATGAAAGGAGCTGGCATCTCACTCTCTTTGAATCTTCTTTATCATGCTAGGATTAGCAGGAAAAAGCTAAAAATTTCAGAATTGCACGTTGCAATGTGGAGATATTACTGTTTGTGCATTTACAATATTCATTGATTTTTGCCATTGAAAAACATGTTTTCCATATACCAGAAATGTTTGAAGCTACTGACTGAATGAAAGGAGCTGGCATCTCACTCTCTTTGAATCTTCTTTATCATGCTAGGATTAACAGGAAAAAGCTAAAAATTTCAGAATTGCACCGTGCAATGTGGAGATATTACTGTTTGTGCATTTACAATATTCATTGATTTTTGCCATTGAAAAACGTCCAGAAATGTTTGAAGCTACTGACTGAATGAAAGGAGCTGGCATCTCACTCTCTTTGAATCTTCTTTATCATGCTAGGATTAACAGGAAAAAGCTAAAAATTTCAGAATTGCACCTTGCAATGTGGAGATATTACTGTTTGTGCATTTACAATATTCATTGATTTTTGCCATTGAAAAACATGTTTTTCATATACCAGAAATGTTTGAAGCTACTGACTGAATGAAAGGAGCTGGCATCTCACTCTCTTTGAATCTTCTTTATCATGCTAGGATTAGCAGGAAAAAGCAAAAAATTTCAGAATTGCACCTTGCAATGTGGAGATATTACTGTTTGTGCATTTACAATATTCATTGATTTTTGCCATTGAAAAACGTCCAGAAATGTTTGAAGCTACTGACTGAATGAAAGGAGCTGGCATCTCACTCTCTTTGAATCTTCTTTATCATGCTAGGATTAACAGGAAAAAGCTAAAAATTTCAGAATTGCACCGTGCAATGTGGAGATATTACTGTTTGTGCATTTACAATATTCATTGATTTTTGCCATTGAAAAACATGTTTTTCATATACCAGAAATGTTTGAAGCTACTGACTGAATGAAAGGAGCTGGCATCTCACTCTCTTTGAATCTTCTTTATCATGCTAGGATTAGCAGGAAAAAGCAAAAAATTTCAGAATTGCACCGTGCAATGTGGAGATATTACTGTTTGTGCATTTACAATATTCATTGATTTTTGCCATTGAAAAACATGTTTTTCATATACCAGAAATGTTTGAAGCTACTGACTGAATGAAAGGAGCTGGCATCTCACTCTCTTTGAATCTTCTTTATCATGCTAGGATTAGCAGGAAAAAGCAAAAAATTTCAGAATTGCACCTTGCAATGTGGAGATATTACTGTTTGTGCATTTACAATATTCATTGATTTTTGCCATTGAAAAACATGTTTTTCATATACCAGAAATGTTTGAAGCTACTGACTGAATGAAAGGAGCTGGCATCTCACTCTCTTTGAATCTTCTTTATCATGCTAGGATTAACAGGAAAAAGCTAAAAATTTCAGAATTGCACCGTGCAATGTGGAGATATTACTGTTTGTGCATTTACAATATTCATTGATTTTTGCCATTGAAAAACGTCCAGAAATGTTTGAAGCTACTGACTGAATGAAAGGAGCTGGCATCTCACTCTCTTTGAATCTTCTTTATCATGCTAGGATTAGCAGGAAAAAGCAAAAAATTTCAGAATTGCACCTTGCAATGTGGAGATATTACTGTTTGTGCATTTACAATATTCATTGATTTTTGCCATTGAAAAACATGTTTTTCATATACCAGAAATGTTTGAAGCTACTGACTGAATGAAAGGAGCTGGCATCTCACTCTCTTTGAATCTTCTTTATCATGCTAGGATTAACAGGAAAAAGCAAAAAATTTCAGAATTGCACCGTGCAATGTGGAGATATTACTGTTTGTGCATTTACAATATTCATTGATTTTTGCCATTGAAAAACGTCCAGAAATGTTTGAAGCTACTGACTGAATGAAAGGAGCTGGCATCTCACTCTCTTTGAATCTTCTTTATCATGCTAGGATTAACAGGAAAAAGCTAAAAATTTCAGAATTGCACCTTGCAATGTGGAGATATTACTGTTTGTGCATTTACAATATTCATTGATTTTTGCCATTGAAAAACATGTTTTTCATATACCAGAAATGTTTGAAGCTACTGACTGAATGAAAGGAGCTGGCATCTCACTCTCTTTGAATCTTCTTTATCATGCTAGGATTAACAGGAAAAAGCTAAAAATTTCAGAATTGCACCTTGCAATGTGGAGATATTACTGTTTGTGCATTTACAATATTCATTGATTTTTGCCATTGAAAAACATGTTTTTCATATACCAGAAATGTTTGAAGCTACTGACTGAATGAAAGGAGCTGGCATCTCACTCTCTTTGAATCTTCTTTATCATGCTAGGATTAGCAGGAAAAAGCAAAAAATTTCAGAATTGCACCGTGCAATGTGGAGATATTACTGTTTGTGCATTTACAATATTCATTGATTTTTGCCATTGAAAAACATGTTTTTCATATACCAGAAATGTTTGAAGCTACTGACTGAATGAAAGGAGCTGGCATCTCACTCTCTTTGAATCTTCTTTATCATGCTAGGATTAGCAGGAAAAAGCAAAAAATTTCAGAATTGCACCTTGCAATGTGGAGATATTACTGTTTGTGCATTTACAATATTCATTGATTTTTGCCATTGAAAAACATGTTTTTCATATACCAGAAATGTTTGAAGCTACTGACTGAATGAAAGGAGCTGGCATCTCACTCTCTTTGAATCTTCTTTATCATGCTAGGATTAACAGGAAAAAGCTAAAAATTTCAGAATTGCACCTTGCAATGTGGAGATATTACTGTTTGTGCATTTACAATATTCATTGATTTTTGCCATTGAAAAACATGTTTTTCATATACCAGAAATGTTTGAAGCTACTGACTGAATGAAAGGAGCTGGCATCTCACTCTCTTTGAATCTTCTTTATCATGCTAGGATTAGCAGGAAAAAGCTAAAAATTTCAGAATTGCACCGTGCAATGTGGAGATATTACTGTTTGTGCATTTACAATATTCATTGATTTTTGCCATTGAAAAACATGTTTTTCATATACCAGAAATGTTTGAAGCTACTGACTGAATGAAAGGAGCTGGCATCTCACTCTCTTTGAATCTTCTTTATCATGCTAGGATTAGCAGGAAAAAGCAAAAAATTTCAGAATTGCACCTTGCAATGTGGAGATATTACTGTTTGTGCATTTACAATATTCATTGATTTTTGCCATTGAAAAACATGTTTTTCATATACCAGAAATGTTTGAAGCTACTGACTGAATGAAAGGAGCTGGCATCTCACTCTCTTTGAATCTTCTTTATCATGCTAGGATTAGCAGGAAAAAGCAAAAAATTTCAGAATTGCACCGTGCAATGTGGAGATATTACTGTTTGTGCATTTACAATATTCATTGATTTTTGCCATTGAAAAACATGTTTTTCATATACCAGAAATGTTTGAAGCTACTGACTGAATGAAAGGAGCTGGCATCTCACTCTCTTTGAATCTTCTTTATCATGCTAGGATTAGCAGGAAAAAGCAAAAAATTTCAGAATTGCACCTTGCAATGTGGAGATATTACTGTTTGTGCATTTACAATATTCATTGATTTTTGCCATTGAAAAACATGTTTTTCATATACCAGAAATGTTTGAAGCTACTGACTGAATGAAAGGAGCTGGCATCTCACTCTCTTTAATCTTCTTTATCATGCTAGGATTAACAGGAAAAAGCTAAAAATTTCAGAATTGCACCGTGCAATGTGGAGATATTACTGTTTGTGCATTTACAATATTCATTGATTTTTGCCATTGAAAAACGTCCAGAAATGTTTGAAGCTACTGACTGAATGAAAGGAGCTGGCATCTCACTCTCTTTGAATCTTCTTTATCATGCTAGGATTAGCAGGAAAAAGCAAAAAATTTCAGAATTGCACCTTGCAATGTGGAGATATTACTGTTTGTGCATTTACAATATTCATTGATTTTTGCCATTGAAAAACATGTTTTTCATATACCAGAAATGTTTGAAGCTACTGACTGAATGAAAGGAGCTGGCATCTCACTCTCTTTGAATCTTCTTTATCATGCTAGGATTAACAGGAAAAAGCAAAAAATTTCAGAATTGCACCGTGCAATGTGGAGATATTACTGTTTGTGCATTTACAATATTCATTGATTTTTGCCATTGAAAAACGTCCAGAAATGTTTGAAGCTACTGACTGAATGAAAGGAGCTGGCATCTCACTCTCTTTGAATCTTCTTTATCATGCTAGGATTAACAGGAAAAAGCTAAAAATTTCAGAATTGCACCTTGCAATGTGGAGATATTACTGTTTGTGCATTTACAATATTCATTGATTTTTGCCATTGAAAAACATGTTTTTCATATACCAGAAATGTTTGAAGCTACTGACTGAATGAAAGGAGCTGGCATCTCACTCTCTTTGAATCTTCTTTATCATGCTAGGATTAACAGGAAAAAGCTAAAAATTTCAGAATTGCACCTTGCAATGTGGAGATATTACTGTTTGTGCATTTACAATATTCATTGATTTTTGCCATTGAAAAACATGTTTTTCATATACCAGAAATGTTTGAAGCTACTGACTGAATGAAAGGAGCTGGCATCTCACTCTCTTTGAATCTTCTTTATCATGCTAGGATTAGCAGGAAAAAGCAAAAAATTTCAGAATTGCACCGTGCAATGTGGAGATATTACTGTTTGTGCATTTACAATATTCATTGATTTTTGCCATTGAAAAACATGTTTTTCATATACCAGAAATGTTTGAAGCTACTGACTGAATGAAAGGAGCTGGCATCTCACTCTCTTTGAATCTTCTTTATCATGCTAGGATTAGCAGGAAAAAGCAAAAAATTTCAGAATTGCACCGTGCAATGTGGAGATATTACTGTTTGTGCATTTACAATATTCATTGATTTTTGCCATTGAAAAACATGTTTTTCATATACCAGAAATGTTTGAAGCTACTGACTGAATGAAAGGAGCTGGCATCTCACTCTCTTTGAATCTTCTTTATCATGCTAGGATTAGCAGGAAAAAGCAAAAAATTTCAGAATTGCACCGTGCAATGTGGAGATATTACTGTTTGTGCATTTACAATATTCATTGATTTTTGCCATTGAAAAACATGTTTTTCATATACCAGAAATGTTTGAAGCTACTGACTGAATGAAAGGAGCTGGCATCTCACTCTCTTTGAATCTTCTTTATCATGCTAGGATTAGCAGGAAAAAGCAAAAAATTTCAGAATTGCACCGTGCAATGTGGAGATATTACTGTTTGTGCATTTACAATATTCATTGATTTTTGCCATTGAAAAACATGTTTTTCATATACCAGAAATGTTTGAAGCTACTGACTGAATGAAAGGAGCTGGCATCTCACTCTCTTTGAATCTTCTTTATCATGCTAGGATTAGCAGGAAAAAGCAAAAAATTTCAGAATTGCACCTTGCAATGTGGAGATATTACTGTTTGTGCATTTACAATATTCATTGATTTTTGCCATTGAAAAACATGTTTTTCATATACCAGAAATGTTTGAAGCTACTGACTGAATGAAAGGAGCTGGCATCTCACTCTCTTTGAATCTTCTTTATCATGCTAGGATTAGCAGGAAAAACAAAAAATTTCAGAATTGCACCTTGCAATGTGGAGATATTAGATATTACTGTTTGTGCATTTACAATATTCATTGATTTTTGCCATTGAAAAACGTCCAGAAATGTTTGAAGCTACTGACTGAATGAAAGGAGCTGGCATCTCACTCTCTTTGAATCTACTTTATCATGCTAGGATTAACAGGAAAAAGCTAAAAATTTCAGAATTGCACCTTGCAATGTGGAGATATTACTGTTTGTGCATTTACAATATTCATTGATTTTTGCCATTGAAAAACATGTTTTTCATATACCAGAAATGTTTGAAGCTACTGACTGAATGAAAGGAGCTGGCATCTCACTCTCTTTGAATCTTCTTTATCATGCTAGGATTAACAGGAAAAAGCAAAAAATTTCAGAATTGCACCGTGCAATGTGGAGATATTACTGTTTGTGCATTTACAATATTCATTGATTTTTGCCATTGAAAAACGTCCAGAAATGTTTGAAGCTACTGACTGAATGAAAGGAGCTGGCATCTCACTCTCTTTGAATCTTCTTTATCATGCTAGGATTAACAGGAAAAAGCTAAAAATTTCAGAATTGCACCTTGCAATGTGGAGATATTACTGTTTGTGCATTTACAATATTCATTGATTTTTGCCATTGAAAAACATGTTTTTCATATACCAGAAATGTTTGAAGCTACTGACTGAATGAAAGGAGCTGGCATCTCACTCTCTTTGAATCTTCTTTATCATGCTAGGATTAACAGGAAAAAGCTAAAAATTTCAGAATTGCACCTTGCAATGTGGAGATATTACTGTTTGTGCATTTACAATATTCATTGATTTTTGCCATTGAAAAACATGTTTTTCATATACCAGAAATGTTTGAAGCTACTGACTGAATGAAAGGAGCTGGCATCTCACTCTCTTTGAATCTTCTTTATCATGCTAGGATTAGCAGGAAAAAGCAAAAAATTTCAGAATTGCACCGTGCAATGTGGAGATATTACTGTTTGTGCATTTACAATATTCATTGATTTTTGCCATTGAAAAACATGTTTTTCATATACCAGAAATGTTTGAAGCTACTGACTGAATGAAAGGAGCTGGCATCTCACTCTCTTTGAATCTTCTTTATCATGCTAGGATTAGCAGGAAAAAGCAAAAAATTTCAGAATTGCACCGTGCAATGTGGAGATATTACTGTTTGTGCATTTACAATATTCATTGATTTTTGCCATTGAAAAACATGTTTTTCATATACCAGAAATGTTTGAAGCTACTGACTGAATGAAAGGAGCTGGCATCTCACTCTCTTTGAATCTTCTTTATCATGCTAGGATTAGCAGGAAAAAGCAAAAAATTTCAGAATTGCACCGTGCAATGTGGAGATATTACTGTTTGTGCATTTACAATATTCATTGATTTTTGCCATTGAAAAACATGTTTTTCATATACCAGAAATGTTTGAAGCTACTGACTGAATGAAAGGAGCTGGCATCTCACTCTCTTTGAATCTTCTTTATCATGCTAGGATTAGCAGGAAAAAGCAAAAAATTTCAGAATTGCACCGTGCAATGTGGAGATATTACTGTTTGTGCATTTACAATATTCATTGATTTTTGCCATTGAAAAACATGTTTTTCATATACCAGAAATGTTTGAAGCTACTGACTGAATGAAAGGAGCTGGCATCTCACTCTCTTTGAATCTTCTTTATCATGCTAGGATTAGCAGGAAAAAGCAAAAAATTTCAGAATTGCACCTTGCAATGTGGAGATATTACTGTTTGTGCATTTACAATATTCATTGATTTTTGCCATTGAAAAACATGTTTTTCATATACCAGAAATGTTTGAAGCTACTGACTGAATGAAAGGAGCTGGCATCTCACTCTCTTTGAATCTTCTTTATCATGCTAGGATTAGCAGGAAAAACAAAAAATTTCAGAATTGCACCTTGCAATGTGGAGATATTAGATATTACTGTTTGTGCATTTACAATATTCATTGATTTTTGCCATTGAAAAACGTCCAGAAATGTTTGAAGCTACTGACTGAATGAAAGGAGCTGGCATCTCACTCTCTTTGAATCTACTTTATCATGCTAGGATTAACAGGAAAAAGCTAAAAATTTCAGAATTGCACCTTGCAATGTGGAGATATTACTGTTTGTGCATTTACAATATTCATTGATTTTTGCCATTGAAAAACATGTTTTTCATATACCAGAAATGTTTGAAGCTACTGACTGAATGAAAGGAGCTGGCATCTCACTCTCTTTGAATCTTCTTTATCATGCTAGGATTAACAGGAAAAAGCAAAAAATTTCAGAATTGCACCGTGCAATGTGGAGATATTACTGTTTGTGCATTTACAATATTCATTGATTTTTGCCATTGAAAAACATGTTTTTCATATACCAGAAATGTTTGAAGCTACTGACTGAATGAAAGGAGCTGGCATCTCACTCTCTTTGAATCTTCTTTATCATGCTAGGATTAGCAGGAAAAAGCTAAAAATTTCAGAATTGCACCGTGCAATGTGGAGATATTACTGTTTGTACATTTACAATATTCATTGATTTTTGCCATTGAAAAACATGTTTTTCATATACCAGAAATGTTTGAAGCTACTGACTGAATGAAAGGAGCTGGCATCTCACTCTCTTTGAATCTTCTTTATCATGCTAGGATTAACAGGAAAAAGCAAAAAATTTCAGAATTGCACCGTGCAATGTGGAGATATTACTGTTTGTGCATTTACAATATTCATTGATTTTTGCCATTGAAAAACATGTTTTTCATATACCAGAAATGTTTGAAGCTACTGACTGAATGAAAGGAGCTGGCATCTCACTCTCTTTGAATCTTCTTTATCATGCTAGGATTAGCAGGAAAAAGCAAAAAATTTCAGAATTGCACCGTGCAATGTGGAGATATTACTGTTTGTGCATTTACAATATTCATTGATTTTTGCCATTGAAAAACGTCCAGAAATGTTTGAAGCTACTGACTGAATGAAAGGAGCTGGCATCTCACTCTCTTTGAATCTTCTTTATCATGCTAGGATTAGCAGGAAAAAGCAAAAAATTTCAGAATTGCACCGTGCAATGTGGAGATATTACTGTTTGTGCATTTACAATATTCATTGATTTTTGCCATTGAAAAACATGTTTTTCATATACCAGAAATGTTTGAAGCTACTGACTGAATGAAAGGAGCTGGCATCTCACTCTCTTTGAATCTTCTTTATCATGCTAGGATTAACAGGAAAAAGCTAAAAATTTCAGAATTGCACCGTGCAATGTGGAGATATTACTGTTTGTGCATTTACAATATTCATTGATTTTTGCCATTGAAAAACATGTTTTTCATATACCAGAAATGTTTGAAGCTACTGACTGAATGAAAGGAGCTGGCATCTCACTCTCTTTGAATCTTCTTTATCATGCTAGGATTAGCAGGAAAAAGCAAAAAATTTCAGAATTGCACCTTGCAATGTGGAGATATTACTGTTTGTGCATTTACAATATTCATTGATTTTTGCCATTGAAAAACGTCCAGAAATGTTTGAAGCTACTGACTGAATGAAAGGAGCTGGCATCTCACTCTCTTTGAATCTTCTTTATCATGCTAGGATTAGCAGGAAAAAGCAAAAAATTTCAGAATTGCACCGTGCAATGTGGAGATATTACTGTTTGTGCATTTACAATATTCATTGATTTTTGCCATTGAAAAACATGTTTTTCATATACCAGAAATGTTTGAAGCTACTGACTGAATGAAAGGAGCTGGCATCTCACTCTCTTTGAATCTTCTTTATCATGCTAGGATTAACAGGAAAAAGCAAAAAATTTCAGAATTGCACCGTGCAATGTGGAGATATTACTGTTTGTGCATTTACAATATTCATTGATTTTTGCCATTGAAAAACGTCCAGAAATGTTTGAAGCTACTGACTGAATGAAAGGAGCTGGCATCTCACTCTCTTTGAATCTTCTTTATCATGCTAGGATTAACAGGAAAAAGCTAAAAATTTCAGAATTGCACCGTGCAATGTGGAGATATTACTGTTTGTGCATTTACAATATTCATTGATTTTTGCCATTGAAAAACATGTTTTTCATATACCAGAAATGTTTGAAGCTACTGACTGAATGAAAGGAGCTGGCATCTCACTCTCTTTGAATCTTCTTTATCATGCTAGGATTAACAGGAAAAAGCTAAAAATTTCAGAATTGCACCTTGCAATGTGGAGATATTACTGTTTGTGCATTTACAATATTCATTGATTTTTGCCATTGAAAAACATGTTTTTCATATACCAGAAATGTTTGAAGCTACTGACTGAATGAAAGGAGCTGGCATCTCACTCTCTTTGAATCTTCTTTATCATGCTAGGATTAACAGGAAAAAGCTAAAAATTTCAGAATTGCACCGTGCAATGTGGAGATATTACTGTTTGTGCATTTACAATATTCATTGATTTTTGCCATTGAAAAACATGTTTTTCATATACCAGAAATGTTTGAAGCTACTGACTGAATGAAAGGAGCTGGCATCTCACTCTCTTTGAATCTTCTTTATCATGCTAGGATTAACAGGAAAAAGCAAAAAATTTCAGAATTGCACCTTGCAATGTGGAGATATTACTGTTTGTGCATTTACAATATTCATTGATTTTTGCCATTGAAAAACATGTTTTTCATATACCAGAAATGTTTGAAGCTACTGACTGAATGAAAGGAGCTGGCATCTCACTCTCTTTGAATCTTCTTTATCATGCTAGGATTAGCAGGAAAAAGCAAAAAATTTCAGAATTGCACCGTGCAATGTGGAGATATTACTGTTTGTGCATTTACAATATTCATTGATTTTTGCCATTGAAAAACATGTTTTTCATATACCAGAAATGTTTGAAGCTACTGACTGAATGAAAGGAGCTGGCATCTCACTCTCTTTGAATCTTCTTTATCATGCTAGGATTAACAGGAAAAAGCTAAAAATTTCAGAATTGCACCGTGCAATGTGGAGATATTACTGTTTGTGCATTTACAATATTCATTGATTTTTGCCATTGAAAAACATGTTTTTCATATACCAGAAATGTTTGAAGCTACTGACTGAATGAAAGGAGCTGGCATCTCACTCTCTTTGAATCTTCTTTATCATGCTAGGATTAACAGGAAAAAGCAAAAAATTTCAGAATTGCACCGTGCAATGTGGAGATATTACTGTTTGTGCATTTACAATATTCATTGATTTTTGCCATTGAAAAACATGTTTTTCATATACCAGAAATGTTTGAAGCTACTGACTGAATGAAAGGAGCTGGCATCTCACTCTCTTTGAATCTTCTTTATCATGCTAGGATTAGCAGGAAAAAGCAAAAAATTTCAGAATTGCACCATGCAATGTGGAGATATTACTGTTTGTGCATTTACAATATTCATTGATTTTTGCCATTGAAAAACATGTTTTTCATATACCAGAAATGTTTGAAGCTACTGACTGAATGAAAGGAGCTGGCATCTCACTCTCTTTGAATCTTCTTTATCATGCTAGGATTAACAGGAAAAAGCTAAAAATTTCAGAATTGCACCGTGCAATGTGGAGATATTACTGTTTGTGCATTTACAATATTCATTGATTTTTGCCATTGAAAAACATGTTTTTCATATACCAGAAATGTTTGAAGCTACTGACTGAATGAAAGGAGCTGGCATCTCACTCTCTTTGAATCTTCTTTATCATGCTAGGATTAGCAGGAAAAAGCAAAAAATTTCAGAATTGCACCTTGCAATGTGGAGATATTACTGTTTGTGCATTTACAATATTCATTGATTTTTGCCTTTGAAAAACGTCCAGAAATGTTTGAAGCTACTGACTGAATGAAAGGAGCTGGCATCTCACTCTCTTTGAATCTTCTTTATCATGCTAGGATTAACAGGAAAAAGCTAAAAATTTCAGAATTGCACCTTGCAATGTGGAGATATTACTGTTTGTGCATTTACAATATTCATTGATTTTTGCCATTGAAAAACATGTTTTTCATATACCAGAAATGTTTGAAGCTACTGACTGAATGAAAGGAGCTGGCATCTCACTCTCTTTGAATCTTCTTTATCATGCTAGGATTAGCAGGAAAAAGCAAAAAATTTCAGAATTGCACCTTGCAATGTGGAGATATTACTGTTTGTGCATTTACAATATTCATTGATTTTTGCCATTGAAAAACATGTTTTTCATATACCAGAAATGTTTGAAGCTACTGACTGAATGAAAGGAGCTGGCATCTCACTCTCTTTGAATCTTCTTTATCATGCTAGGATTAGCAGGAAAAAGCAAAAAATTTCAGAATTGCACCTTGCAATGTGGAGATATTACTGTTTGTGCATTTACAATATTCATTGATTTTTGCCATTGAAAAACATGTTTTTCATATACCAGAAATGTTTGAAGCTACTGACTGAATGAAAGGAGCTGGCATCTCACTCTCTTTGAATCTTCTTTATCATGCTAGGATTAGCAGGAAAAACAAAAAATTTCAGAATTGCACCTTGCAATGTGGAGATATTAGATATTACTGTTTGTGCATTTACAATATTCATTGATTTTTGCCATTGAAAAACGTCCAGAAATGTTTGAAGCTACTGACTGAATGAAAGGAGCTGGCATCTCACTCTCTTTGAATCTACTTTATCATGCTAGGATTAACAGGAAAAAGCTAAAAATTTCAGAATTGCACCTTGCAATGTGGAGATATTACTGTTTGTGCATTTACAATATTCATTGATTTTTGCCATTGAAAAACATGTTTTTCATATACCAGAAATGTTTGAAGCTACTGACTGAATGAAAGGAGCTGGCATCTCACTCTCTTTGAATCTTCTTTATCATGCTAGGATTAACAGGAAAAAGCAAAAAATTTCAGAATTGCACCGTGCAATGTGGAGATATTACTGTTTGTGCATTTACAATATTCATTGATTTTTGCCATTGAAAAACATGTTTTTCATATACCAGAAATGTTTGAAGCTACTGACTGAATGAAAGGAGCTGGCATCTCACTCTCTTTGAATCTTCTTTATCATGCTAGGATTAGCAGGAAAAAGCTAAAAATTTCAAAATTGCACCGTGCAATGTGGAGATATTACTGTTTGTGCATTTACAATATTCATTGATTTTTGCCATTGAAAAACATGTTTTTCATATACCAGAAATGTTTGAAGCTACTGACTGAATGAAAGGAGCTGGCATCTCACTCTCTTTGAATCTTCTTTATCATGCTAGGATTAACAGGAAAAAGCAAAAAATTTCAGAATTGCACCGTGCAATGTGGAGATATTACTGTTTGTGCATTTACAATATTCATTGATTTTTGCCATTGAAAAACATGTTTTTCATATACCAGAAATGTTTGAAGCTACTGACTGAATGAAAGGAGCTGGCATCTCACTCTCTTTGAATCTTCTTTATCATGCTAGGATTAGCAGGAAAAAGCAAAAAATTTCAGAATTGCACCGTGCAATGTGGAGATATTACTGTTTGTGCATTTACAATATTCATTGATTTTTGCCATTGAAAAACGTCCAGAAATGTTTGAAGCTACTGACTGAATGAAAGGAGCTGGCATCTCACTCTCTTTGAATCTTCTTTATCATGCTAGGATTAGCAGGAAAAAGCAAAAAATTTCAGAATTGCACCGTGCAATGTGGAGATATTACTGTTTGTGCATTTACAATATTCATTGATTTTTGCCATTGAAAAACATGTTTTTCATATACCAGAAATGTTTGAAGCTACTGACTGAATGAAAGGAGCTGGCATCTCACTCTCTTTGAATCTTCTTTATCATGCTAGGATTAACAGGAAAAAGCTAAAAATTTCAGAATTGCACCGTGCAATGTGGAGATATTACTGTTTGTGCATTTACAATATTCATTGATTTTTGCCATTGAAAAACATGTTTTTCATATACCAGAAATGTTTGAAGCTACTGACTGAATGAAAGGAGCTGGCATCTCACTCTCTTTGAATCTTCTTTATCATGCTAGGATTAGCAGGAAAAAGCAAAAAATTTCAGAATTGCACCTTGCAATGTGGAGATATTACTGTTTGTGCATTTACAATATTCATTGATTTTTGCCATTGAAAAACGTCCAGAAATGTTTGAAGCTACTGACTGAATGAAAGGAGCTGGCATCTCACTCTCTTTGAATCTTCTTTATCATGCTAGGATTAGCAGGAAAAAGCAAAAAATTTCAGAATTGCACCGTGCAATGTGGAGATATTACTGTTTGTGCATTTACAATATTCATTGATTTTTGCCATTGAAAAACATGTTTTTCATATACCAGAAATGTTTGAAGCTACTGACTGAATGAAAGGAGCTGGCATCTCACTCTCTTTGAATCTTCTTTATCATGCTAGGATTAACAGGAAAAAGCAAAAAATTTCAGAATTGCACCGTGCAATGTGGAGATATTACTGTTTGTGCATTTACAATATTCATTGATTTTTGCCATTGAAAAACGTCCAGAAATGTTTGAAGCTACTGACTGAATGAAAGGAGCTGGCATCTCACTCTCTTTGAATCTTCTTTATCATGCTAGGATTAACAGGAAAAAGCTAAAAATTTCAGAATTGCACCGTGCAATGTGGAGATATTACTGTTTGTGCATTTACAATATTCATTGATTTTTGCCATTGAAAAACATGTTTTTCATATACCAGAAATGTTTGAAGCTACTGACTGAATGAAAGGAGCTGGCATCTCACTCTCTTTGAATCTTCTTTATCATGCTAGGATTAACAGGAAAAAGCTAAAAATTTCAGAATTGCACCTTGCAATGTGGAGATATTACTGTTTGTGCATTTACAATATTCATTGATTTTTGCCATTGAAAAACATGTTTTTCATATACCAGAAATGTTTGAAGCTACTGACTGAATGAAAGGAGCTGGCATCTCACTCTCTTTGAATCTTCTTTATCATGCTAGGATTAACAGGAAAAAGCTAAAAATTTCAGAATTGCACCGTGCAATGTGGAGATATTACTGTTTGTGCATTTACAATATTCATTGATTTTTGCCATTGAAAAACATGTTTTTCATATACCAGAAATGTTTGAAGCTACTGACTGAATGAAAGGAGCTGGCATCTCACTCTCTTTGAATCTTCTTTATCATGCTAGGATTAACAGGAAAAAGCAAAAAATTTCAGAATTGCACCTTGCAATGTGGAGATATTACTGTTTGTGCATTTACAATATTCATTGATTTTTGCCATTGAAAAACATGTTTTTCATATACCAGAAATGTTTGAAGCTACTGACTGAATGAAAGGAGCTGGCATCTCACTCTCTTTGAATCTTCTTTATCATGCTAGGATTAGCAGGAAAAAGCAAAAAATTTCAGAATTGCACCGTGCAATGTGGAGATATTACTGTTTGTGCATTTACAATATTCATTGATTTTTGCCATTGAAAAACATGTTTTTCATATACCAGAAATGTTTGAAGCTACTGACTGAATGAAAGGAGCTGGCATCTCACTCTCTTTGAATCTTCTTTATCATGCTAGGATTAACAGGAAAAAGCTAAAAATTTCAGAATTGCACCGTGCAATGTGGAGATATTACTGTTTGTGCATTTACAATATTCATTGATTTTTGCCATTGAAAAACATGTTTTTCATATACCAGAAATGTTTGAAGCTACTGACTGAATGAAAGGAGCTGGCATCTCACTCTCTTTGAATCTTCTTTATCATGCTAGGATTAACAGGAAAAAGCAAAAAATTTCAGAATTGCACCGTGCAATGTGGAGATATTACTGTTTGTGCATTTACAATATTCATTGATTTTTGCCATTGAAAAACATGTTTTTCATATACCAGAAATGTTTGAAGCTACTGACTGAATGAAAGGAGCTGGCATCTCACTCTCTTTGAATCTTCTTTATCATGCTAGGATTAGCAGGAAAAAGCAAAAAATTTCAGAATTGCACCGTGCAATGTGGAGATATTACTGTTTGTGCATTTACAATATTCATTGATTTTTGCCATTGAAAAACATGTTTTTCATATACCAGAAATGTTTGAAGCTACTGACTGAATGAAAGGAGCTGGCATCTCACTCTCTTTGAATCTTCTTTATCATGCTAGGATTAACAGGAAAAAGCTAAAAATTTCAGAATTGCACCGTGCAATGTGGAAATATTACTGTTTGTGCATTTACAATATTCATTGATTTTTGCCATTGAAAAACATGTTTTTCATATACCAGAAATGTTTGAAGCTACTGACTGAATGAAAGGAGCTGGCATCTCACTCTCTTTGAATCTTCTTTATCATGCTAGGATTAGCAGGAAAAAGCAAAAAATTTCAGAATTGCACCTTGCAATGTGGAGATATTACTGTTTGTGCATTTACAATATTCATTGATTTTTGCCATTGAAAAACGTCCAGAAATGTTTGAAGCTACTGACTGAATGAAAGGAGCTGGCATCTCACTCTCTTTGAATCTTCTTTATCATGCTAGGATTAACAGGAAAAAGCTAAAAATTTCAGAATTGCACCTTGCAATGTGGAGATATTACTGTTTGTGCATTTACAATATTCATTGATTTTTGCCATTGAAAAACATGTTTTTCATATACCAGAAATGTTTGAAGCTACTGACTGAATGAAAGGAGCTGGCATCTCACTCTCTTTGAATCTTCTTTATCATGCTAGGATTAGCAGGAAAAAGCAAAAAATTTCAGAATTGCACCTTGCAATGTGGAGATATTACTGTTTGTGCATTTACAATATTCATTGATTTTTGCCATTGAAAAACATGTTTTTCATATACCAGAAATGTTTGAAGCTACTGACTGAATGAAAGGAGCTGGCATCTCACTCTCTTTGAATCTTCTTTATCATGCTAGGATTAACAGGAAAAAGCTAAAAATTTCAGAATTGCACCGTGCAATGTGGAGATATTACTGTTTGTGCATTTACAATATTCATTGATTTTTGCCATTGAAAAACATGTTTTTCATATACCAGAAATGTTTGAAGCTACTGACTGAATGAAAGGAGCTGGCATCTCACTCTCTTTGAATCTTCTTTATCATGCTAGGATTAACAGGAAAAAGCTAAAAATTTCAGAATTGCACCGTGCAATGTGGAGATATTACTGTTTGTGCATTTACAATATTCATTGATTTTTGCCATTGAAAAACATGTTTTTCATATACCAGAAATGTTTGAAGCTACTGACTGAATGAAAGGAGCTGGCATCTCACTCTCTTTGAATCTTCTTTATCATGCTAGGATTAGCAGGAAAAAGCTAAAAATTTCAGAATTGCACCTTGCAATGTGGAGATATTACTGTTTGTGCATTTACAATATTCATTGATTTTTGCCATTGAAAAACGTCCAGAAATGTTTGAAGCTACTGACTGAATGAAAGGAGCTGGCATCTCACTCTCTTTGAATCTTCTTTATCATGCTAGGATTAACAGGAAAAAGCTAAAAATTTCAGAATTGCACCTTGCAATGTGGAGATATTACTGTTTGTGCATTTACAATATTCATTGATTTTTGCCATTGAAAAACATGTTTTTCATATACCAGAAATGTTTGAAGCTACTGACTGAATGAAAGGAGCTGGCATCTCACTCTCTTTGAATCTTCTTTATCATGCTAGGATTAACAGGAAAAAGCTAAAAATTTCAGAATTGCACCTTGCAATGTGGAGATATTACTGTTTGTGCATTTACAATATTCATTGATTTTTGCCATTGAAAAACATGTTTTTCATATACCAGAAATGTTTGAAGCTACTGACTGAATGAAAGGAGCTGGCATCTCACTCTCTTTGAATCTTCTTTATCATGCTAGGATTAGCAGGAAAAAGCTAAAAATTTCAGAATTGCACCTTGCAATGTGGAGATATTACTGTTTGTGCATTTACAATATTCATTGATTTTTGCCATTGAAAAACGTCCAGAAATGTTTTAAGCTACTGACTGAATGAAAGGAGCTGGCATCTCACTCTCTTTGAATCTTCTTTATCATGCTAGGATTAACAGGAAAAAGCTAAAAATTTCAGAATTGCACCTTGCAATGTGGAGATATTACTGTTTGTGCATTTACAATATTCATTGATTTTTGCCATTGAAAAACATGTTTTTCATATACCAGAAATGTTTGAAGCTACTGACTGAATGAAAGGAGCTGGCATCTCACTCTCTTTGAATCTTCTTTATCATGCTAGGATTAACAGGAAAAAGCTAAAAATTTCAAAATTGCACCTTGCAATGTGGAGATATTACTGTTTGTGCATTTACAATATTCATTGATTTTTGCCATTGAAAAACATGTTTTTCATATACCAGAAATGTTTGAAGCTACTGACTGAATGAAAGGAGCTGGCATCTCACTCTCTTTGAATCTTCTTTATCATGCTAGGATTAACAGGAAAAAGCAAAAAATTTCAGAATTGCACCGTGCAATGTGGAGATATTACTGTTTGTGCATTTACAATATTCATTGATTTTTGCCATTGAAAAACATGTTTTTCATATACCAGAAATGTTTGAAGCTACTGACTGAATGAAAGGAGCTGGCATCTCACTCTCTTTGAATCTTCTTTATCATGCTAGGATTAGCAGGAAAAAGCAAAAAATTTCAGAATTGCACCGTGCAATGTGGAGATATTACTGTTTGTGCATTTACAATATTCATTGATTTTTGCCATTGAAAAACGTCCAGAAATGTTTGAAGCTACTGACTGAATGAAAGGAGCTGGCATCTCACTCTCTTTGAATCTTCTTTATCATGCTAGGATTAGCAGGAAAAAGCAAAAAATTTCAGAATTGCACCGTGCAATGTGGAGATATTACTGTTTGTGCATTTACAATATTCATTGATTTTTGCCATTGAAAAACGTTTTTCATATACCAGAAATGTTTGAAGCTACTGACTGAATGAAAGGAGCTGACATCTCACTCTCTTTGAATCTTCTTTATCATGCTAGGATTAACAGGAAAAAGCTAAAAATTTCAGAATTGCACCGTGCAATGTGGAGATATTACTGTTTGTGCATTTACAATATTCATTGATTTTTGCCATTGAAAAACATGTTTTTCATATACCAGAAATGTTTGAAGCTACTGACTGAATGAAAGGAGCTGGCATCTCACTCTCTTTGAATCTTCTTTATCATGCTAGGATTAGCAGGAAAAAGCAAAAAATTTCAGAATTGCACCTTGCAATGTGGAGATATTACTGTTTGTGCATTTACAATATTCATTGATTTTTGCCATTGAAAAACGTCCAGAAATGTTTGAAGCTACTGACTGAATGAAAGGAGCTGGCATCTCACTCTCTTTGAATCTTCTTTATCATGCTAGGATTAGCAGGAAAAAGCAAAAAATTTCAGAATTGCACCGTGCAATGTGGAGATATTACTGTTTGTGCATTTACAATATTCATTGATTTTTGCCATTGAAAAACATGTTTTTCATATACCAGAAATGTTTGAAGCTACTGACTGAATGAAAGGAGCTGGCATCTCACTCTCTTTGAATCTTCTTTATCATGCTAGGATTAGCAGGAAAAAGCAAAAAATTTCAGAATTGCACCTTGCAATGTGGAGATATTACTGTTTGTGCATTTACAATATTCATTGATTTTTGCCATTGAAAAACATGTTTTTCATATACCAGAAATGTTTGAAGCTACTGACTGAATGAAAGGAGCTGGCATCTCACTCTCTTTGAATCTTCTTTATCATGCTAGGATTAACAGGAAAAAGCTAAAAATTTCAGAATTGCACCGTGCAATGTGGAGATATTACTGTTTGTGCATTTACAATATTCATTGATTTTTGCCATTGAAAAACGTCCAGAAATGTTTGAAGCTACTGACTGAATGAAAGGAGCTGGCATCTCACTCTCTTTGAATCTTCTTTATCATGCTAGGATTAGCAGGAAAAAGCAAAAAATTTCAGAATTGCACCGTGCAATGTGGAGATATTACTGTTTGTGCATTTACAATATTCATTGATTTTTGCCATTGAAAAACATGTTTTTCATATACCAGAAATGTTTGAAGCTACTGACTGAATGAAAGGAGCTGGCATCTCACTCTCTTTGAATCTTCTTTATCATGCTAGGATTAGCAGGAAAAAGCAAAAAATTTCAGAATTGCACCTTGCAATGTGGAGATATTACTGTTTGTGCATTTACAATATTCATTGATTTTTGCCATTGAAAAACATGTTTTTCATATACCAGAAATGTTTGAAGCTACTGACTGAATGAAAGGAGCTGGCATCTCACTCTCTTTGAATCTTCTTTATCATGCTAGGATTAGCAGGAAAAAGCAAAAAATTTCAGAATTGCACCGTGCAATGTGGAGATATTACTGTTTGTGCATTTACAATATTCATTGATTTTTGCCATTGAAAAACATGTTTTTCATATACCAGAAATGTTTGAAGCTACTGACTGAATGAAAGGAGCTGGCATCTCACTCTCTTTGAATCTTCTTTATCATGCTAGGATTAGCAGGAAAAAGCTAAAAATTTCAGAATTGCACCTTGCAATGTGGAGATATTACTGTTTGTGCATTTACAATATTCATTGATTTTTGCCATTGAAAAACATGTTTTTCATATACCAGAAATGTTTGAAGCTACTGACTGAATGAAAGGAGCTGGCATCTCACTCTCTTTGAATCTTCTTTATCATGCTAGGATTAGCAGGAAAAAGCTAAAAATTTCAGAATTGCACCTTGCAATGTGGAGATATTACTGTTTGTGCATTTACAATATTCATTGATTTTTGCCATTGAAAAACGTCCAGAAATGTTTGAAGCTACTGACTGAATGAAAGGAGCTGGCATCTCACTCTCTTTGAATCTTCTTTATCATGCTAGGATTAGCAGGAAAAAGCTAAAAATTTCAGAATTGCACCGTGCAATGTGGAGATATTACTGTTTGTGCATTTACAATATTCATTGATTTTTGCCATTGAAAAACATGTTTTTCATATACCAGAAATGTTTGAAGCTACTGACTGAATGAAAGGAGCTGGCATCTCACTCTCTTTGAATCTTCTTTATCATGCTAGGATTAACAGGAAAAAGCTAAAAATTTCAGAATTGCACCTTGCAATGTGGAGATATTACTGTTTGTGCATTTACAATATTCATTGATTTTTGCCATTGAAAAACGTCCAGAAATGTTTGAAGCTACTGACTGAATGAAAGGAGCTGGCATCTCACTCTCTTTGAATCTTCTTTATCATGCTAGGATTAGCAGGAAAAAGCAAAAAATTTCAGAATTGCACCGTGCAATGTGGAGATATTACTGTTTGTGCATTTACAATATTCATTGATTTTTGCCATTGAAAAACATGTTTTTCATATACCAGAAATGTTTGAAGCTACTGACTGAATGAAAGGAGCTGGCATCTCACTCTCTTTGAATCTTCTTTATCATGCTAGGATTAGCAGGAAAAAGCAAAAAATTTCAGAATTGCACCGTGCAATGTGGAGATATTACTGTTTGTGCATTTACAATATTCATTGATTTTTGCCATTGAAAAACATGTTTTTCATATACCAGAAATGTTTGAAGCTACTGACTGAATGAAAGGAGCTGGCATCTCACTCTCTTTGAATCTTCTTTATCATGCTAGGATTAACAGGAAAAAGCAAAAAATTTCAGAATTGCACCGTGCAATGTGGAGATATTACTGTTTGTGCATTTACAATATTCATTGATTTTTGCCATTGAAAAACATGTTTTTCATATACCAGAAATGTTTGAAGCTACTGACTGAATGAAAGGAGCTGGCATCTCACTCTCTTTGAATCTTCTTTATCATGCTAGGATTAACAGGAAAAAGCAAAAAATTTCAGAATTGCACCTTGCAATGTGGAGATATTACTGTTTGTGCATTTACAATATTCATTGATTTTTGCCATTGAAAAACATGTTTTTCATATACCAGAAATGCTTGAAGCTACTGACTGAATGAAAGGAGCTGGCATCTCACTCTCTTTGAATCTTCTTTATCATGCTAGGATTAACAGGAAAAAGCTAAAAATTTCAGAATTGCACCGTGCAATGTGGAGATATTACTGTTTGTGCATTTACAATATTCATTGATTTTTGCCATTGAAAAACATGTTTTTCATATACCAGAAATGTTTGAAGCTACTGACTGAATGAAAGGAGCTGGCATCTCACTCTCTTTGAATCTTCTTTATCATGCTAGGATTAACAGGAAAAAGCTAAAAATTTCAGAATTGCACCGTGCAATGTGGAGATATTACTGTTTGTGCATTTACAATATTCATTGATTTTTGCCATTGAAAAACATGTTTTTCATATACCAGAAATGTTTGAAGCTACTGACTGAATGAAAGGAGCTGGCATCTCACTCTCTTTGAATCTTCTTTATCATGCTAGGATTAGCAGGAAAAAGCAAAAAATTTCAGAATTGCACCTTGCAATGTGGAGATATTACTGTTTGTGCATTTACAATATTCATTGATTTTTGCCATTGAAAAACGTCCAGAAATGTTTGAAGCTACTGACTGAATGAAAGGAGCTGGCATCTCACTCTCTTTGAATCTTCTTTATCATGCTAGGATTAACAGGAAAAAGCTAAAAATTTCAGAATTGCACCTTGCAATGTGGAGATATTACTGTTTGTGCATTTACAATATTCATTGATTTTTGCCATTGAAAAACATGTTTTTCATATACCAGAAATGTTTGAAGCTACTGACTGAATGAAAGGAGCTGGCATCTCACTCTCTTTGAATCTTCTTTATCATGCTAGGATTAGCAGGAAAAAGCAAAAAATTTCAGAATTGCACCTTGCAATGTGGAGATATTACTGTTTGTGCATTTACAATATTCATTGATTTTTGCCATTGAAAAACATGTTTTTCATATACCA
>NW_027366171.1:0-79307 GCF_046119375.1 Phyllobates terribilis
TAATCCTAGCATGATAAAGAAGATTCAAAGAGAGTGAGATGCCAGCTCCTTTCATTCAGTCAGTAGCTTCAAACATTTCTGGACGTTTTTCAATGGCAAAAATCAATGAATATTGTAAATGCACAAACAGTAATATCTCCACATTGCAAGGTGCAATTCTGAAATTTTTAGCTTTTTCCTGTTAATCCTAGCATGATAAAGAAGATTCAAAGAGAGTGAGATGCCAGCTCCTTTCATTCAGTCAGTAGCTTCAAACATTTCTGGTATATGAAAAACATGTTTTTCAATGGCAAAAATCAATGAATATTGTAAATGCACAAACAGTAATATCTCCACATTGCAAGGTGCAATTCTGAAATTTTTTGCTTTTTCCTGCTAATCCTAGCATGATAAAGAAGATTCAAAGAGAGTGAGATGCCAGCTCCTTTCATTCAGTCAGTAGCTTCAAACATTTCTGGTATATGAAAAACATGTTTTTCAATGGCAAAAATCAATGAATATTGTAAATGCACAAACAGTAATATCTCCACATTGCACGGTGCAATTCTGAAATTTTTTGCTTTTTCCTGCTAATCCTAGCATGATAAAGAAGATTCAAAGAGAGTGAGATGCCAGCTCCTTTCATTCAGTCAGTAGCTTCAAACATTTCTGGACGTTTTTCAATGGCAAAAATCAATGAATATTGTAAATGCACAAACAGTAATATCTCCACATTGCAAGGTGCAATTCTGAAATTTTTAGCTTTTTCCTGCTAATCCTAGCATGATAAAGAAGATTCAAAGAGAGTGAGATGCCAGCTCCTTTCATTCAGT
This sequence comes from Phyllobates terribilis, assembly GCF_046119375.1. NCBI lineage: Eukaryota > Metazoa > Chordata > Amphibia > Anura > Dendrobatidae > Phyllobates > Phyllobates terribilis. The sequence goes on from NW_027366171.1 coordinate 813, forward strand.
CAGTAGCTTCAAACATTTCTGGTATATGAAAAACATGTTTTTCAATGGCAAAAATCAATGAATATTGTAAATGCACAAACAGTAATATCTCCACATTGCAAGGTGCAATTCTGAAATTTTTAGCTTTTTCCTGTTAATCCTAGCATGATAAAGAAGATTCAAAGAGAGTGAGATGCCAGCTCCTTTCATTCAGTCAGTAGCTTCAAACATTTCTGGTATATGAAAAACATGTTTTTCAATGGCAAAAATCAATGAATATTGTAAATGCACAAACAGTAATATCTCCACATTGCACGGTGCAATTCTGAAATTTTTTGCTTTTTCCTGCTAATCCTAGCATGATAAAGAAGATTCAAAGAGAGTGAGATGCCAGCTCCTTTCATTCAGTCAGTAGCTTCAAACATTTCTGGTATATGAAAAACATGTTTTTCAATGGCAAAAATCAATGAATATTGTAAATGCACAAACAGTAATATCTCCACATTGCACGGTGCAATTCTGAAATTTTTTGCTTTTTCCTGCTAATCCTAGCATGATAAAGAAGATTCAAAGAGAGTGAGATGCCAGCTCCTTTCATTCAGTCAGTAGCTTCAAACATTTCTGGACGTTTTTCAATGGCAAAAATCAATGAATATTGTAAATGCACAAACAGTAATATCTCCACATTGCACGGTGCAATTCTGAAATTTTTAGCTTTTTCCTGCAAATCCTAGCATGATAAAGAAGATTCAAAGAGAGTGAGATGCCAGCTCCTTTCATTCAGTCAGTAGCTTCAAACATTTCTGGTATATGAAAAACATGTTTTTCAATGGCAAAAATCAATGAATATTGTAAATGCACAAACAGTAATATCTCCACATTGCAAGGTGCAATTCTGAAATTTTTAGCTTTTTCCTGTTAATCCTAGCATGATAAAGAAGATTCAAAGAGAGTGAGATGCCAGCTCCTTTCATTCAGTCAGTAGCTTCAAACATTTCTGGTATATGAAAAACATGTTTTTCAATGGCAAAAATCAATGAATATTGTAAATGCACAAACAGTAATATCTCCACATTGCACGGTGCAATTCTGAAATTTTTAGCTTTTTCCTGTTAATCCTAGCATGATAAAGAAGATTCAAAGAGAGTGAGATGCCAGCTCCTTTCATTCAGTCAGTAGCTTCAAACATTTCTGGTATATGAAAAATATGTTTTTCAATGGCAAAAATCAATGAATATTGTAAATGCACAAACAGTAATATCTCCACATTGCAAGGTGCAATTCTGAAATTTTTTGCTTTTTCCTGTTAATCCTAGCATGATAAAGAAGATTCAAAGAGAGTGAGATGCCAGCTCCTTTCATTCAGTCAGTAGCTTCAAACATTTCTGGTATATGAAAAACATGTTTTTCAATGGCAAAAATCAATGAATATTGTAAATGCACAAACAGTAATATCTTCACATTGCAAGGTGCAATTCTGAAATTTTTAGCTTTTTCCTGTTAATCCTAGCATGATAAAGAAGATTCAAAGAGAGTGAGATGCCAGCTCCTTTCATTCAGTCAGTAGCTTCAAACATTTCTGGTATATGAAAAACATGTTTTTCAATGGCAAAAATCAATGAATATTGTAAATGCACAAACAGTAATATCTCCACATTGCACGGTGCAATTCTGAAATTTTTAGCTTTTTCCTGTTAATCCTAGCATGATAAAGAAGATTCAAAGAGAGTGAGATGCCAGCTCCTTTCATTCAGTCAGTAGCTTCAAACATTTCTGGTATATGAAAAACATGTTTTTCAATGGCAAAAATCAATGAATATTGTAAATGCACAAACAGTAATATCTCCACATTGCACGGTGCAATTCTGAAATTTTTAGCTTTTTCCTGTTAATCCTAGCATGATAAAGAAGATTCAAAGAGAGTGAGATGCCAGCTCCTTTCATTCAGTCAGTAGCTTCAAACATTTCTGGACGTTTTTCAATGGCAAAAATCAATGAATATTGTAAATGCACAAACAGTAATATCTCCACATTGCAAGGTGCAATTCTGAAATTTTTAGCTTTTTCCTGTTAATCCTAGCATGATAAAGAAGATTCAAAGAGAGTGAGATGCCAGCTCCTTTCATTCAGTCAGTAGCTTCAAACATTTCTGGTATATGAAAAACATGTTTTTCAATGGCAAAAATCAATGAATATTGTAAATGCACAAACAGTAATATCTCCACATTGCAAGGTGCAATTCTGAAATTTTTTGCTTTTTCCTGCTAATCCTAGCATGATAAAGAAGATTCAAAGAGAGTGAGATGCCAGCTCCTTTCATTCAGTCAGTAGCTTCAAACATTTCTGGTATATGAAAAACATGTTTTTCAATGGCAAAAATCAATGAATATTGTAAATGCACAAACAGTAATATCTCCACATTGCACGGTGCAATTCTGAAATTTTTTGCTTTTTCCTGCTAATCCTAGCATGATAAAGAAGATTCAAAGAGAGTGAGATGCCAGCTCCTTTCATTCAGTCAGTAGCTTCAAACATTTCTGGACGTTTTTCAATGGCAAAAATCAATGAATATTGTAAATGCACAAACAGTAATATCTCCACATTGCAAGGTGCAATTCTGAAATTTTTAGCTTTTTCCTGCTAATCCTAGCATGATAAAGAAGATTCAAAGAGAGTGAGATGCCAGCTCCTTTCATTCAGTCAGTAGCTTCAAACATTTCTGGTATATGAAAAACATGTTTTTCAATGGCAAAAATCAATGAATATTGTAAATGCACAAACAGTAATATCTCCACATTGCACGGTGCAATTCTGAAATTTTTTGCTTTTTCCTGCTAATCCTAGCATGATAAAGAAGATTCAAAGAGAGTGAGATGCCAGCTCCTTTCATTCAGTCAGTAGCTTCAAACATTTCTGGTATATGAAAAACATGTTTTTCAATGGCAAAAATCAATGAATATTGTAAATGCACAAACAGTAATATCTCCACATTGCACGGTGCAATTCTGAAATTTTTTGCTTTTTCTTGCTAATCCTAGCATGATAAAGAAGATTCAAAGAGAGTGAGATGCCAGCTCCTTTCATTCAGTCAGTAGCTTCAAACATTTCTGGACGTTTTTCAATGGCAAAAATCAATGAATATTGTAAATGCACAAACAGTAATATCTCCACATTGCACCGTGCAATTCTGAAATTTTTAGCTTTTTCCTGCTAATCCTAGCATGATAAAGAAGATTCAAAGAGAGTGAGATGCCAGCTCCTTTCATTCAGTCAGTAGCTTCAAACATTTCTGGTATATGAAAAACATGTTTTTCAATGGCAAAAATCAATGAATATTGTAAATGCACAAACAGTAATATCTCCACATTGCAAGGTGCAATTCTGAAATTTTTTGCTTTTTCCTGCTAATCCTAGCATGATAAAGAAGATTCAAAGAGAGTGAGATGCCAGCTCCTTTCATTCAGTCAGTAGCTTCAAACATTTCTGGTATATGAAAAACATGTTTTTCAATGGCAAAAATCAATGAATATTGTAAATGCACAAACAGTAATATCTCCACATTGCACGGTGCAATTCTGAAATTTTTAGCTTTTTCCTGTTAATCCTAGCATGATAAAGAAGATTCAAAGAGAGTGAGATGCCAGCTCCTTTCATTCAGTCAGTAGCTTCAAACATTTCTGGTATATGAAAAACATGTTTTTCAATGGCAAAAATCAATGAATATTGTAAATGCACAAACAGTAATATCTCCACATTGCAAGGTGCAATTCTGAAATTTTTTGCTTTTTCCTGCTAATCCTAGCATGATAAAGAAGATTCAAAGAGAGTGAGATGCCAGCTCCTTTCATTCAGTCAGTAGCTTCAAACATTTCTGGACGTTTTTCAATGGCAAAAATCAATGAATATTGTAAATGCACAAACAGTAATATCTCCACATTGCAAGGTGCAATTCTGAAATTTTTAGCTTTTTCCTGTTAATCCTAGCATGATAAAGAAGATTCAAAGAGAGTGAGATGCCAGCTCCTTTCATTCAGTCAGTAGCTTCAAACATTTCTGGTATATGAAAAACATGTTTTTCAATGGCAAAAATCAATGAATATTGTAAATGCACAAACAGTAATATCTCCACATTGCAAGGTGCAATTCTGAAATTTTTTGCTTTTTCCTGCTAATCCTAGCATGATAAATAAGATTCAAAGAGAGTGAGATGCCAGCTCCTTTCATTCAGTCAGTAGCTTCAAACATTTCTGGACGTTTTTCAATGGCAAAAATCAATGAATATTGTAAATGCACAAACAGTAATATCTCCACATTGCAAGGTGCAATTCTGAAATTTTTAGCTTTTTCCTGTTAATCCTAGCATGATAAAGAAGATTCAAAGAGAGTGAGATGCCAGCTCCTTTCATTCAGTCAGTAGCTTCAAACATTTCTGGTATATGAAAAACATGTTTTTCAATGGCAAAAATCAATGAATATTGTAAATGCACAAACAGTAATATCTCCACATTGCAAGGTGCAATTCTGAAATTTTTAGCTTTTTCCTGCTAATCCTAGCATGATAAAGAAGATTCAAAGAGAGTGAGATGCCAGCTCCTTTCATTCAGTCAGTAGCTTCAAACATTTCTGGTATATGAAAAACATGTTTTTCAATGGCAAAAATCAATGAATATTGTAAATGCACAAACAGTAATATCTCCACATTGCAAGGTGCAATTCTGAAATTTTTAGCTTTTTCCTGCTAATCCTAGCATGATAAAGAAGATTCAAAGAGAGTGAGATGCCAGCTCCTTTCATTCAGTCAGTAGCTTCAAACATTTCTGGTATATGAAAAACATGTTTTTCAATGGCAAAAATCAATGAATATTGTAAATGCACAAACAGTAATATCTCCACATTGCACGGTGCAATTCTGAAATTTTTTGCTTTTTCCTGCTAATCCTAGCATGATAAAGAAGATTCAAAGAGAGTGAGATGCCAGCTCCTTTCATTCAGTCAGTAGCTTCAAACATTTCTGGTATATGAAAAACATGTTTTTCAATGGCAAAAATCAATGAATATTGTAAATGCACAAACAGTAATATCTCCACATTGCACGGTGCAATTCTGAAATTTTTTGCTTTTTCCTGCTAATCCTAGCATGATAAAGAAGATTCAAAGAGAGTGAGATGCCAGCTCCTTTCATTCAGTCAGTAGCTTCAAACATTTCTGGACGTTTTTCAATGGCAAAAATCAATGAATATTGTAAATGCACAAACAGTAATATCTCCACATTGCACGGTGCAATTCTGAAATTTTTAGCTTTTTCCTGCTAATCCTAGCATGATAAAGAAGATTCAAAGAGAGTGAGATGCCAGCTCCTTTCATTCAGTCAGTAGCTTCAAACATTTCTGGTATATGAAAAACATGTTTTTCAATGGCAAAAATCAATGAATATTGTAAATGCACAAACAGTAATATCTCCACATTGCAAGGTGCAATTCTGAAATTTTTAGCTTTTTCCTGCTAATCCTAGCATGATAAAGAAGATTCAAAGAGAGTGAGATGCCAGCTCCTTTCATTCAGTCAGTAGCTTCAAACATTTCTGGACGTTTTTCAATGGCAAAAATCAATGAATATTGTAAATGCACAAACAGTAATATCTCCACATTGCACGGTGCAATTCTGAAATTTTTTGCTTTTTCCTGCTAATCCTAGCATGATAAAGAAGATTCAAAGAGAGTGAGATGCCAGCTCCTTTCATTCAGTCAGTAGCTTCAAACATTTCTGGTATATGAAAAACATGTTTTTCAATGGCAAAAATCAATGAATATTGTAAATGCACAAACAGTAATATCTCCACATTGCAAGGTGCAATTCTGAAATTTTTTGCTTTTTCCTGCAAATCCTAGCATGATAAAGTAGATTCAAAGAGAGTGAGATGCCAGCTCCTTTCATTCAGTCAGTAGCTTCAAACATTTCTGGACGTTTTTCAATGGCAAAAATCAATGAATATTGTAAATGCACAAACAGTAATATCTCCACATTGCAAGGTGCAATTCTGAAATTTTAGCTTTTTCCTGTTAATCCTAGCATGATAAAGAAGATTCAAAGAGAGTGAGATGCCAGCTCCTTTCATTCAGTCAGTAGCTTCAAACATTTCTGGTATATGAAAAACATGTTTTTCAATGGCAAAAATCAATGAATATTTTAAATGCACAAACAGTAATATCTCCACATTGCAAGGTGCAATTCTGAAATTTTTTGCTTTTTCCTGCTAATCCTAGCATGATAAAGAAGATTCAAAGAGAGTGAGATGCCAGCTCCTTTCATTCAGTCAGTAGCTTCAAACATTTCTGGACGTTTTTCAATGGCAAAAATCAATGAATATTGTAAATGCACAAACAGTAATATCTCCACATTGCAAGGTGCAATTCTGAAATTTTTAGCTTTTTCCTGTTAATCCTAGCATGATAAAGAAGATTCAAAGAGAGTGAGATGCCAGCTCCTTTCATTCAGTCAGTAGCTTCAAACATTTCTGGTATATGAAAAACATGTTTTTCAATGGCAAAAATCAATGAATATTGTAAATGCACAAACAGTAATATCTCCACATTGCACGGTGCAATTCTGAAATTTTTTGCTTTTTCCTGCTAATCCTAGCATGATAAAGAAGATTCAAAGAGAGTGAGATGCCAGCTCCTTTCATTCAGTCAGTAGCTTCAAACATTTCTGGACGTTTTTCAATGGCAAAAATCAATGAATATTGTAAATGCACAAACAGTAATATCTCCACATTGCAAAGTGCAATTCTGAAATTTTTGGCTTTTTCCTGCTAATCCTAGCATGATAAAGAAGATTCAAAGAGAGTGAGATGCCAGCTCCTTTCATTCAGTCAGTAGCTTCAAACATTTCTGGTATATGAAAAACATGTTTTTCAATGGCAAAAATCAATGAATATTGTAAATGCACAAACAGTAATATCTCCACATTGCAAGGTGCAATTCTGAAATTTTTTGCTTTTTCCTGCTAATCCTAGCATGATAAAGAAGATTCAAAGAGAGTGAGATGCCAGCTCCTTTCATTCAGTCAGTAGCTTCAAACATTTCTGGTATATGAAAAACATGTTTTTCAATGGCAAAAATCAATGAATATTGTAAATGCACAAACAGTAATATCTCCACATTGCACGGTGCAATTCTGAAATTTTTAGCTTTTTCCTGTTAATCCTAGCATGATAAAGAAGATTCAAAGAGAGTGAGATGCCAGCTCCTTTCATTCAGTCAGTAGCTTCAAACATTTCTGGTATATGAAAAACATGTTTTTCAATGGCAAAAATCAATGAATATTGTAAATGCACAAACAGTAATATCTCCACATTGCAAGGTGCAATTCTGAAATTTTTTGCTTTTTCCTGCTAATCCTAGCATGATAAAGAAGATTCAAAGAGAGTGAGATGCCAGCTCCTTTCATTCAGTCAGTAGCTTGAAACATTTCTGGTATATGAAAAACATGTTTTTCAATGGCAAAAATCAATGAATATTGTAAATGCACAAACAGTAATATCTCCACATTGCAAGGTGCAATTCTGAAATTTTTAGCTTTTTCCTGTTAATCCTAGCATGATAAAGAAGATTCAAAGAGAGTGAGATGCCAGCTCCTTTCATTCAGTCAGTAGCTTCAAACATTTCTGGACGTTTTTCAATGGCAAAAATCAATGAATATTGTAAATGCACAAACAGTAATATCTCCACATTGCAAGGTGCAATTCTGAAATTTTTTGCTTTTTCCTGCTAATCCTAGCATGATAAAGAAGATTCAAAGAGAGTGAGATGCCAGCTCCTTTCATTCAGTCAGTAGCTTCAAACATTTCTGGTATATGAAAAACATGTTTTTCAATGGCAAAAATCAATGAATATTGTAAATGCACAAACAGTAATATCTCCACATTGCAAGGTGCAATTCTGAAATTTTTAGCTTTTTCCTGCTAATCCTAGCATGATAAAGAAGATTCAAAGAGAGTGAGATGCCAGCTCCTTTCATTCAGTCAGTAGCTTCAAACATTTCTGGTATATGAAAAACATGTTTTTCAATGGCAAAAATCAATGAATATTGTAAATGCACAAACAGTAATATCTCCACATTGCACGGTGCAATTCTGAAATTTTTTGCTTTTTCCTGTTAATCCTAGCATGATAAAGAAGATTCAAAGAGAGTGAGATGCCAGCTCCTTTCATTCAGTCAGTAGCTTCAAACATTTCTGGTATATGAAAAACATGTTTTTCAATGGCAAAAATCAATGAATATTGTAAATGCACAAACAGTAATATCTCCACATTGCACGGTGCAATTCTGAAATTTTTTGCTTTTTCCTGCTAATCCTAGCATGATAAAGAAGATTCAAAGAGAGTGAGATGCCAGCTCCTTTCATTCAGTCAGTAGCTTCAAACATTTCTGGACGTTTTTCAATGGCAAAAATCAATGAATATTGTAAATGCACAAACAGTAATATCTCCACATTGCAAGGTGCAATTCTGAAATTTTTTGCTTTTTCCTGCTAATCCTAGCATGATAAAGAAGATTCAAAGAGAGTGAGATGCCAGCTCCTTTCATTCAGTCAGTAGCTTCAAACATTTCTGGTATATGAAAAACATGTTTTTCAATGGCAAAAATCAATGAATATTGTAAATGCACAAACAGTAATATCTCCACATTGCAAGGTGCAATTCTGAAATTTTTTGCTTTTTCCTGCTAATCCTAGCATGATAAAGAAGATTCAAAGAGAGTGAGATGCCAGCTCCTTTCATTCAGTCAGTAGCTTCAAACATTTCTGGTATATGAAAAACATGTTTTTCAATGGCAAAAATCAATGAATATTGTAAATGCACAAACAGTAATATCTCCACATTGCAAGGTGCAATTCTGAAATTTTTAGCTTTTTCCTGTTAATCCTAGCATGATAAAGAAGATTCAAAGAGAGTGAGATGCCAGCTCCTTTCATTCAGTCAGTAGCTTCAAACATTTCTGGTATATGAAAAACATGTTTTTCAATGGCAAAAATCAATGAATATTGTAAATGCACAAACAGTAATATCTCCACATTGCAAGGTGCAATTCTGAAATTTTTTGCTTTTTCCTGCTAATCCTAGCATGATAAAGAAGATTCAAAGAGAGTGAGATGCCAGCTCCTTTCATTCAGTCAGTAGCTTCAAACATTTCTGGTATATGAAAAACATGTTTTTCAATGGCAAAAATCAATGAATATTGTAAATGCACAAACAGTAATATCTCCACATTGCACGGTGCAATTCTGAAATTTTTTGGTTTTTCCTGTTAATACTAGCATGATAAAGAAGATTCAAAGAGAGTGAGATGCCAGCTCCTTTCATTCAGTCAGTAGCTTCAAACATTTCTGGTATATGAAAAACATGTTTTTCAATGGCAAAAATCAATGAATATTGTAAATGCACAAACAGTAATATCTCCACATTGCAAGGTGCAATTCTGAAATTTTTTGCTTTTTCCTGCTAATCCTAGCATGATAAAGAAGATTCAAAGAGAGTGAGATGCCAGCTCCTTTCATTCAGTCAGTAGCTTCAAACATTTCTGGACGTTTTTCAATGGCAAAAATCAATGAATATTGTAAATGCACAAACAGTAATATCTCCACATTGCAAGGTGCAATTCTGAAATTTTTTGCTTTTTCCTGTTAATCCTAGCATGATAAAGAAGATTCAAAGAGAGTGAGATGCCAGCTCCTTTCATTCAGTCAGTAGCTTCAAACATTTCTGGTATATGAAAAACATGTTTTTCAATGGCAAAAATCAATGAATATTGTAAATGCACAAACAGTAATATCTCCACATTGCAAGGTGCAATTCTGAAATTTTTTGCTTTTTCCTGCTAATCCTAGCATGATAAAGAAGATTCAAAGAGAGTGAGATGCCAGCTCCTTTCATTCAGTCAGTAGCTTCAAACATTTCTGGACGTTTTTCAATGGCAAAAATCAATGAATATTGTAAATGCACAAACAGTAATATCTCCACATTGCACGGTGCAATTCTGAAATTTTTAGCTTTTTCCTGTTAATCCTAGCATGATAAAGAAGATTCAAAGAGAGTGAGATGCCAGCTCCTTTCATTCAGTCAGTAGCTTCAAACATTTCTGGACGTTTTTCAATGGCAAAAATCAATGAATATTGTAAATGCACAAACAGTAATATCTCCACATTGCAAGGTGCAATTCTGAAATTTTTAGCTTTTTCCTGTTAATCCTAGCATGATAAAGAAGATTCAAAGAGAGTGAGATGCCAGCTCCTTTCATTCAGTCAGTAGCTTCAAACATTTCTGGTATATGAAAAACATGTTTTTCAATGGCAAAAATCAATGAATATTGTAAATGCACAAACAGTAATATCTCCACATTGCAAGGTGCAATTCTGAAATTTTTTGCTTTTTCCTGCTAATCCTAGCATGATAAAGAAGATTCAAAGAGAGTGAGATGCCAGCTCCTTTCATTCAGTCAGTAGCTTCAAACATTTCTGGTATATGAAAAACATGTTTTTCAATGGCAAAAATCAATGAATATTGTAAATGCACAAACAGTAATATCTCCACATTGCAAGGTGCAATTCTGAAATTTTTAGCTTTTTCCTGTTAATCCTAGCATGATAAAGAAGATTCAAAGAGAGTGAGATGCCAGCTCCTTTCATTCAGTCAGTAGCTTCAAACATTTCTGGTATATGAAAAACATGTTTTTCAATGGCAAAAATCAATGAATATTGTAAATGCACAAACAGTAATATCTCCACATTGCAAGGTGCAATTCTGAAATTTTTTGCTTTTTCCTGCTAATCCTAGCATGATAAAGAAGATTCAAAGAGAGTGAGATGCCAGCTCCTTTCATTCAGTCAGTAGCTTCAAACATTTCTGGTATATGAAAAACATGTTTTTCAATGGCAAAAATCAATGAATATTGTAAATGCACATACAGTAATATCTCCACATTGCAAGGTGCAATTCTGAAATTTTTTGCTTTTTCCTGCTAATCCTAGCATGATAAAGAAGATTCAAAGAGAGTGAGATGCCAGCTCCTTTCATTCAGTCAGTAGCTTCAAACATTTCTGGACGTTTTTCAATGGCAAAAATCAATGAATATTGTAAATGCACAAACAGTAATATCTCCACATTGCAAGGTGCAATTCTGAAATTTTTTGCTTTTTCCTGTTAATCCTAGCATGATAAAGAAGATTCAAAGAGAGTGAGATGCCAGCTCCTTTCATTCAGTCAGTAGCTTCAAACATTTCTGGTATATGAAAAACATGTTTTTCAATGGCAAAAATCAATGAATATTGTAAATGCACAAACAGTAATATCTCCACATTGCAAGGTGCAATTCTGAAATTTTTTGCTTTTTCCTGCTAATCCTAGCATGATAAAGAAGATTCAAAGAGAGTGAGATGCCAGCTCCTTTCATTCAGTCAGTAGCTTCAAACATTTCTGGACGTTTTTCAATGGCAAAAATCAATGAATATTGTAAATGCACAAACAGTAATATCTCCACATTGCACGGTGCAATTCTGAAATTTTTAGCTTTTTCCTGTTAATCCTAGCATGATAAAGAAGATTCAAAGAGAGTGAGATGCCAGCTCCTTTCATTCAGTCAGTAGCTTCAAACATTTCTGGACGTTTTTCAATGGCAAAAATCAATGAATATTGTAAATGCACAAACAGTAATATCTCCACATTGCAAGGTGCAATTCTGAAATTTTTAGCTTTTTCCTGTTAATCCTAGCATGATAAAGAAGATTCAAAGAGAGTGAGATGCCAGCTCCTTTCATTCAGTCAGTAGCTTCAAACATTTCTGGTATATGAAAAACATGTTTTTCAATGGCAAAAATCAATGAATATTGTAAATGCACAAACAGTAATATCTCCACATTGCAAGGTGCAATTCTGAAATTTTTTGCTTTTTCCTGCTAATCCTAGCATGATAAAGAAGATTCAAAGAGAGTGAGATGCCAGCTCCTTTCATTCAGTCAGTAGCTTCAAACATTTCTGGTATATGAAAAACATGTTTTTCAATGGCAAAAATCAATGAATATTGTAAATGCACAAACAGTAATATCTCCACATTGCAAGGTGCAATTCTGAAATTTTTAGCTTTTTCCTGCTAATCCTAGCATGATAAAGAAGATTCAAAGAGAGTGAGATGCCAGCTCCTTTCATTCAGTCAGTAGCTTCAAACATTTCTGGTATATGAAAAACATGTTTTTCAATGGCAAAAATCAATGAATATTGTAAATGCACAAACAGTAATATCTCCACATTGCACAGTGAAATTCTGAAATTTTTTGCTTTTTCCTGCTAATCCTAGCATGATAAAGAAGATTCAAAGAGAGTGAGATGCCAGCTCCTTTCATTCAGTCAGTAGCTTCAAACATTTCTGGTATATGAAAAACATGTTTTTCAATGGCAAAAATCAATGAATATTGTAAATGCACAAACAGTAATATCTCCACATTGCACGGTGCAATTCTGAAATTTTTTGCTTTTTCCTGCTAATCCTAGCATGATAAAGAAGATTCAAAGAGAGTGAGATGCCAGCTCCTTTCATTCAGTCAGTAGCTTCAAACATTTCTGGACGTTTTTCAATGGCAAAAATCAATGAATTTTGTAAATGCACAAACAGTAATATCTCCACATTGCAAGGTGCAATTCTGAAATTTTTTGCTTTTTCCTGCTAATCCTAGCATGATAAAGAAGATTCAAAGAGAGTGAGATGCCAGCTCCTTTCATTCAGTCAGTAGCTTCAAACATTTCTGGTATATGAAAAACATGTTTTTCAATGGCAAAAATCAATGAATATTGTAAATGCACAAACAGTAATATCTCCACATTGCACGGTGCAATTCTGAAATTTTTAGCTTTTTCCTGTTAATCCTAGCATGATAAAGAAGATTCAAAGAGAGTGAGATGCCAGCTCCTTTCATTCAGTCAGTAGCTTCAAACATTTCTGGTATATGAAAAACATGTTTTTCAATGGCAAAAATCAATGAATATTGTAAATGCACAAACAGTAATATCTCCACATTGCACGGTGCAATTCTGAAATTTTTTGCTTTTTCCTGCTAATCCTAGCATGATAAAGAAGATTCAAAGAGAGTGAGATGCCAGCTCCTTTCATTCAGTCAGTAGCTTCAAACATTTCTGGACGTTTTTCAATGGCAAAAATCAATGAATATTGTAAATGCACAAACAGTAATATCTCCACATTGCACGGTGCAATTCTGAAATTTTTAGCTTTTTCCTGTTAATCCTAGCATGATAAAGAAGATTCAAAGAGAGTGAGATGCCAGCTCCTTTCATTCAGTCAGTAGCTTCAAACATTTCTGGTATATGAAAAACATGTTTTTCAATGGCAAAAATCAATGAATATTGTAAATGCACAAACAGTAATATCTCCACATTGCAAGGTGCAATTCTGAAATTTTTTGCTTTTTCCTGCTAATCCTAGCATGATAAAGAAGATTCAAAGAGAGTGAGATGCCAGCTCCTTTCATTCAGTCAGTAGCTTCAAACATTTCTGGACGTTTTTCAATGGCAAAAATCAATGAATATTGTAAATGCACAAACAGTAATATCTCCACATTGCAAGGTGCAATTCTGAAATTTTTAGCTTTTTCCTGTTAATCCTAGCATGATAAAGAAGATTCAAAGAGAGTGAGATGCCAGCTCCTTTCATTCAGTCAGTAGCTTCAAACATTTCTGGTATATGAAAAACATGTTTTTCAATGGCAAAAATCAATGAATATTGTAAATGCACAAACAGTAATATCTCCACATTGCAAGGTGCAATTCTGAAATTTTTTGCTTTTTCCTGCTAATCCTAGCATGATAAAGAAGATTCAAAGAGAGTGAGATGCCAGCTCCTTTCATTCAGTCAGTAGCTTCAAACATTTCTGGACGTTTTTCAATGGCAAAAATCAATGAATATTGTAAATGCACAAACAGTAATATCTCCACATTGCATGGTGCAATTCTGAAATTTTTAGCTTTTTCCTGTTAATCCTAGCATGATAAAGAAGATTCAAAGAGAGTGAGATGCCAGCTCCTTTCATTCAGTCAGTAGCTTCAAACATTTCTGGTATATGAAAAACATGTTTTTCAATGGCAAAAATCAATGAATATTGTAAATGCACAAACAGTAATATCTCCACATTGCACGGTGCAATTCTGAAATTTTTTGCTTTTTCCTGCTAATCCTAGCATGATAAAGAAGATTCAAAGAGAGTGAGATGCCAGCTCCTTTCATTCAGTCAGTAGCTTCAAACATTTCTGGACGTTTTTCAATGGCAAAAATCAATGAATATTGTAAATGCACAAACAGTAATATCTCCACATTGCAAGGTGCAATTCTGAAATTTTTTGCTTTTTCCTGCTATCCTAGCATGATAAAGAAGATTCAAAGAGAGTGAGATGCCAGCTCCTTTCATTCAGTCAGTAGCTTCAAACATTTCTGGTATATGAAAAACATGTTTTTCAATGGCAAAAATCAATGAATATTGTAAATGCACAAACAGTAATATCTCCACATTGCAAGGTGCAATTCTGAAATTTTTAGCTTTTTCCTGCTAATCCTAGCATGATAAAGAAGATTCAAAGAGAGTGAGATGCCAGCTCCTTTCATTCAGTCAGTAGCTTCAAACATTTCTGGTATATGAAAAACATGTTTTTCAATGGCAAAAATCAATGAATATTGTAAATGCACAAACAGTAATATCTCCACATTGCACGGTGCAATTCTGAAATTTTTTGCTTTTTCCTGTTAATCCTAGCATGATAAAGAAGATTCAAAGAGAGTGAGATGCCAGCTCCTTTCATTCAGTCAGTAGCTTCAAACATTTCTGGTATATGAAAAACATGTTTTTCAATGGCAAAAATCAATGAATATTGTAAATGCACAAACAGTAATATCTCCACATTGCACGGTGCAATTCTGAAATTTTTTGCTTTTTCCTGCTAATCCTAGCATGATAAAGAAGATTCAAAGAGAGTGAGATGCCAGCTCCTTTCATTCAGTCAGTAGCTTCAAACATTTCTGGACGTTTTTCAATGGCAAAAATCAATGAATATTGTAAATGCACAAACAGTAATATCTCCACATTGCAAGGTGCAATTCTGAAATTTTTTGCTTTTTCCTGCTAATCCTAGCATGATAAAGAAGATTCAAAGAGAGTGAGATGCCAGCTCCTTTCATTCAGTCAGTAGCTTCAAACATTTCTGGTATATGAAAAACATGTTTTTCAATGGCAAAAATCAATGAATATTGTAAATGCACAAACAGTAATATCTCCACATTGCAAGGTGCAATTCTGAAATTTTTAGCTTTTTCCTGTTAATCCTAGCATGATAAAGAAGATTCAAAGAGAGTGAGATGCCAGCTCCTTTCATTCAGTCAGTAGCTTCAAACATTTCTGGTATATGAAAAACATGTTTTTCAATGGCAAAAATCAATGAATATTGTAAATGCACAAACAGTAATATCTCCACATTGCAAGGTGCAATTCTGAAATTTTTTGCTTTTTCCTGCTAATCCTAGCATGATAAAGAAGATTCAAAGAGAGTGAGATGCCAGCTCCTTTCATTCAGTCAGTAGCTTCAAACATTTCTGGTATATGAAAAACATGTTTTTCAATGGCAAAAATCAATGAATATTGTAAATGCACAAACAGTAATATCTCCACATTGCACGGTGCAATTCTGAAATTTTTAGCTTTTTCCTGTTAATCCTAGCATGATAAAGAAGATTCAAAGAGAGTGAGATGCCAGCTCCTTTCATTCAGTCAGTAGCTTCAAACATTTCTGGTATATGAAAAACATGTTTTTCAATGGCAAAAATCAATGAATATTGTAAATGCACAAACAGTAATATCTCCACATTGCAAGGTGCAATTCTGAAATTTTTTGCTTTTTCCTGTTAATCCTAGCATGATAAAGAAGATTCAAAGAGAGTGAGATGCCAGCTCCTTTCATTCAGTCAGTAGCTTCAAACATTTCTGGTATATGAAAAACATGTTTTTCAATGGCAAAAATCAATGAATATTGTAAATGCACAAACAGTAATATCTCCACATTGCACGGTGCAATTCTGAAATTTTTAGCTTTTTCCTGTTAATCCTAGCATGATAAAGAAGATTCAAAGAGAGTGAGATGCCAGCTCCTTTCATTCAGTCAGTAGCTTCAAACATTTCTGGACGTTTTTCAATGGCAAAAATCAATGAATATTGTAAATGCACAAACAGTAATATCTCCACATTGCACGGTGCAATTCTGAAATTTTTAGCTTTTTCCTGTTAATCCTAGCATGATAAAGAAGATTCAAAGAGAGTGAGATGCCAGCTCCTTTCATTCAGTCAGTAGCTTCAAACATTTCTGGTATATGAAAAACATGTTTTTCAATGGCAAAAATCAATGAATATTGTAAATGCACAAACAGTAATATCTCCACATTGCACGGTGCAATTCTGAAATTTTTAGCTTTTTCCTGCTAATCCTAGCATGATAAAGAAGATTCAAAGAGAGTGGGATGCCAGCTCCTTTCATTCAGTCAGTAGCTTCAAACATTTCTGGTATATGAAAAACATGTTTTTCAATGGCAAAAATCAATGAATATTGTAAATGCACAAACAGTAATATCTCCACATTGCACGGTGCAATTCTGAAATTTTTAGCTTTTTCCTGCTAATCCTAGCATGATAAAGAAGATTCAAAGAGAGTGAGATGCCAGCTCCTTTCATTCAGTCAGTAGCTTCAAACATTTCTGGACGTTTTTCAATGGCAAAAATCAATGAATATTGTAAATGCACAAACAGTAATATCTCCACATTGCAAGGTGCAATTCTGAAATTTTTAGCTTTTTCCTGTTAATCCTAGCATGATAAAGAAGATTCAAAGAGAGTGAGATGCCAGCTCCTTTCATTCAGTCAGTAGCTTCAAACATTTCTGGACGTTTTTCAATGGCAAAAATCAATGAATATTGTAAATGCACAAACAGTAATATCTCCACATTGCACGGTGCAATTCTGAAATTTTTTGCTTTTTCCTGTTAATCCTAGCATGATAAAGAAGATTCAAAGAGAGTGAGATGCCAGCTCCTTTCATTCAGTCAGTAGCTTCAAACATTTCTGGTATATGAAAAACATGTTTTTCAATGGCAAAAATCAATGAATATTGTAAATGCACAAACAGTAATATCTCCACATTGCACGGTGCAATTCTGAAATTTTTAGCTTTTTCCTGCTAATCCTAGCATGATAAAGAAGATTCAAAGAGAGTGAGATGCCAGCTCCTTTCATTCAGTCAGTAGCTTCAAACATTTCTGGTATATGAAAAACATGTTTTTCAATGGCAAAAATCAATGAATATTGTAAATGCACAAACAGTAATATCTCCACATTGCACGGTGCAATTCTGAAATTTTTTGCTTTTTCCTGCTAATCCTAGCATGATAAAGAAGATTCAAAGAGAGTGAGATGCCAGCTCCTTTCATTCAGTCAGTAGCTTCAAACATTTCTGGACGTTTTTCAATGGCAAAAATCAATGAATATTGTAAATGCACAAACAGTAATATCTCCACATTGCAAGGTGCAATTCTGAAATTTTTAGCTTTTTCCTGTTAATCCTAGCATGATAAAGAAGATTCAAAGAGAGTGAGATGCCAGCTCCTTTCATTCAGTCAGTAGCTTCAAACATTTCTGGACGTTTTTCAATGGCAAAAATCAATGAATATTGTAAATGCACAAACAGTAATATCTCCACATTGCACGGTGCAATTCTGAAATTTTTAGATTTTTCCTGTTAATCCTAGCATGATAAAGAAGATTCAAAGAGAGTGAGATGCCAGCTCCTTTCATTCAGTCAGTAGCTTCAAACATTTCTGGTATATGAAAAACATGTTTTTCAATGGCAAAAATCAATGAATATTGTAAATGCACAAACAGTAATATCTCCACATTGCACGGTGCAATTCTGAAATTTTTAGCTTTTTCCTGCTAATCCTAGCATGATAAAGAAGATTCAAAGAGAGTGAGATGCCAGCTCCTTTCATTCAGTCAGTAGCTTCAAACATTTCTGGTATATGAAAAACATGTTTTTCAATGGCAAAAATCAATGAATATTGTAAATGCACAAACAGTAATATCTCCACATTGCACGGTGCAATTCTGAAATTTTTAGCTTTGTCCTGCTAATCCTAGCATGATAAAGAAGATTCAAAGAGAGTGAGATGCCAGCTCCTTTCATTCAGTCAGTAGCTTCAAACATTTCTGGACGTTTTTCAATGGCAAAAATCAATGAATATTGTAAATGCACAAACAGTAATATCTCCACATTGCAAGGTGCAATTCTGAAATTTTTAGCTTTTTCCTGTTAATCCTAGCATGATAAAGAAGATTCAAAGAGAGTGAGATGCCAGCTCCTTTCATTCAGTCAGTAGCTTCAAACATTTCTGGACGTTTTTCAATGGCAAAAATCAATGAATATTGTAAATGCACAAACAGTAATATCTCCACATTGCACGGTGCAATTCTGAAATTTTTAGCTTTTTCCTGTTAATCCTAGCATGATAAAGAAGATTCAAAGAGAGTGAGATGCCAGCTCCTTTCATTCAGTCAGTAGCTTCAAACATTTCTGGTATATGAAAAACATGTTTTTCAATGGCAAAAATCAATGAATATTGTAAATGCACAAACAGTAATATCTCCACATTGCAAGGTGCAATTCTGAAATTTTTAGCTTTTTCCTGTTAATCCTAGCATGATAAAGAAGATTCAAAGAGAGTGAGATGCCAGCTCCTTTCATTCAGTCAGTAGCTTCAAACATTTCTGGTATATGAAAAACATGTTTTTCAATGGCAAAAATCAATGAATATTGTAAATGCACAAACAGTAATATCTCCACATTGCACGGTGCAATTCTGAAATTTTTAGCTTTTTCCTGTTAATCCTAGCATGATAAAGAAGATTCAAAGAGAGTGAGATGCCAGCTCCTTTCATTCAGTCAGTAGCTTCAAACATTTCTGGACGTTTTTCAATGGCAAAAATCAATGAATATTGTAAATGCACAAACAGTAATATCTCCACATTGCAAGGTGCAATTCTGAAATTTTTAGCTTTTTCCTGTTAATCCTAGCATGATAAAGAAGATTCAAAGAGAGTGAGATGCCAGCTCCTTTCATTCAGTCAGTAGCTTCAAACATTTCTGGACGTTTTTCAATGGCAAAAATCAATGAATATTGTAAATGCACAAACAGTAATATCTCCACATTGCACGGTGCAATTCTGAAATTTTTAGCTTTTTCCTGTTAATCCTAGCATGATAAAGAAGATTCAAAGAGAGTGAGATGCCAGCTCCTTTCATTCAGTCAGTAGCTTCAAACATTTCTGGTATATGAAAAACATGTTTTTCAATGGCAAAAATCAATGAATATTGTAAATGCACAAACAGTAATATCTCCACATTGCAAGGTGCAATTCTGAAATTTTTAGCTTTTTCCTGTTAATCCTAGCATGATAAAGAAGATTCAAAGAGAGTGAGATGCCAGCTCCTTTCATTCAGTCAGTAGCTTCAAACATTTCTGGTATATGAAAAACATGTTTTTCAATGGCAAAAATCAATGAATATTGTAAATGCACAAACAGTAATATCTCCACATTGCACGGTGCAATTCTGAAATTTTTAGCTTTTTCCTGTTAATCCTAGCATGATAAAGAAGATTCAAAGAGAGTGAGATGCCAGCTCCTTTCATTCAGTCAGTAGCTTCAAACATTTCTGGACGTTTTTCAATGGCAAAAATCAATGAATATTGTAAATGCACAAACAGTAATATCTCCACATTGCAAGGTGCAATTCTGAAATTTTTAGCTTTTTCCTGTTAATCCTAGCATGATAAAGAAGATTCAAAGAGAGTGAGATGCCAGCTCCTTTCATTCAGTCAGTAGCTTCAAACATTTCTGGTATATGAAAAACATGTTTTTCAATGGCAAAAATCAATGAATATTGTAAATGCACAAACAGTAATATCTCCACATTGCACGGTGCAATTCTGAAATTTTTTGCTTTTTCCTGCTAATCCTAGCATGATAAAGAAGATTCAAAGAGAGTGAGATGCCAGCTCCTTTCATTCAGTCAGTAGCTTCAAACATTTCTGGACGTTTTTCAATGGCAAAAATCAATGAATATTGTAAATGCACAAACAGTAATATCTCCACATTGCAAGGTGCAATTCTGAAATTTTTTGCTTTTTCCTGCTAATCCTAGCATGATAAAGAAGATTCAAAGAGAGTGAGATGCCAGCTCCTTTCATTCAGTCAGTAGCTTCAAACATTTCTGGTATATGAAAAACATGTTTTTCAATGGCAAAAATCAATGAATATTGTAAATGCACAAACAGTAATATCTCCACATTGCAAGGTGCAATTCTGAAATTTTTTGCTTTTTCCTGCTAATCCTAGCATGATAAAGAAGATTCAAAGAGAGTGAGATGCCAGCTCCTTTCATTCAGTCAGTAGCTTCAAACATTTCTGGTATATGAAAAACATGTTTTTCAATGGCAAAAATCAATGAATATTGTAAATGCACAAACAGTAATATCTCCACATTGCACGGTGCAATTCTGAAATTTTTAGCTTTTTCCTGTTAATCCTAGCATGATAAAGAAGATTCAAAGAGAGTGAGATGCCAGCTCCTTTCATTCAGTCAGTAGCTTCAAACATTTCTGGTATATGAAAAACATGTTTTTCAATGGCAAAAATCAATGAATATTGTAAATGCACAAACAGTAATATCTCCACATTGCAAGGTGCAATTCTGAAATTTTTTGCTTTTTCCTGCTAATCCTAGCATGATAAAGAAGATTCAAAGAGAGTGAGATGCCAGCTCCTTTCATTCAGTCAGTAGCTTCAAACATTTCTGGTATATGAAAAACATGTTTTTCAATGGCAAAAATCAATGAATATTGTAAATGCACAAACAGTAATATCTCCACATTGCAAGGTGCAATTCTGAAATTTTTAGCTTTTTCCTGTTAATCCTAGCATGATAAAGAAGATTCAAAGAGAGTGAGATGCCAGCTCCTTTCATTCAGTCAGTAGCTTCAAACATTTCTGGACGTTTTTCAATGGCAAAAATCAATGAATATTGTAAATGCACAAACAGTAATATCTCCACATTGCAAGGTGCAATTCTGAAATTTTTTGCTTTTTCCTGCTAATCCTAGCATGATAAAGAAGATTCAAAGAGAGTGAGATGCCAGCTCCTTTCATTCAGTCAGTAGCTTCAAACATTTCTGGTATATGAAAAACATGTTTTTCAATGGCAAAAATCAATGAATATTGTAAATGCACAAACAGTAATATCTCCACATTGCAAGGTGCAATTCTGAAATTTTTAGCTTTTTCCTGCTAATCCTAGCATGATAAAGAAGATTCAAAGAGAGTGAGATGCCAGCTCCTTTCATTCAGTCAGTAGCTTCAAACATTTCTGGTATATGAAAAACATGTTTTTCAATGGCAAAAATCAATGAATATTGTAAATGCACAAACAGTAATATCTCCACATTGCACGGTGCAATTCTGAAATTTTTTGCTTTTTCCTGCTAATCCTAGCATGATAAAGAAGATTCAAAGAGAGTGAGATGCCAGCTCCTTTCATTCAGTCAGTAGCTTCAAACATTTCTGGTATATGAAAAACATGTTTTTCAATGGCAAAAATCAATGAATATTGTAAATGCACAAACAGTAATATCTCCACATTGCACGGTGCAATTCTGAAATTTTTTGCTTTTTCCTGCTAATCCTAGCATGATAAAGAAGATTCAAAGAGAGTGAGATGCCAGCTCCTTTCATTCAGTCAGTAGCTTCAAACATTTCTGGTATATGAAAAACATGTTTTTCAATGGCAAAAATCAATGAATATTGTAAATGCACAAACAGTAATATCTCCACATTGCAAGGTGCAATTCTGAAATTTTTTGCTTTTTCCTGCTAATCCTAGCATGATAAAGAAGATTCAAAGAGAGTGAGATGCCAGCTCCTTTCATTCAGTCAGTAGCTTCAAACATTTCTGGTATATGAAAAACATGTTTTTCAATGGCAAAAATCAATGAATATTGTAAATGCACAAACAGTAATATCTCCACATTGCACGGTGCAATTCTGAAATTTTTAGCTTTTTCCTGCTAATCCTAGCATGATAAAGAAGATTCAAAGAGAGTGAGATGCCAGCTCCTTTCATTCAGTCAGTAGCTTCAAACATTTCTGGTATATGAAAAACATGTTTTTCAATGGCAAAAATCAATGAATATTGTAAATGCACAAACAGTAATATCTCCACATTGCAAGGTGCAATTCTGAAATTTTTTGCTTTTTCCTGCTAATCCTAGCATGATAAAGAAGATTCAAAGAGAGTGAGATGCCAGCTCCTTTCATTCAGTCAGTAGCTTCAAACATTTCTGGACGTTTTTCAATGGCAAAAATCAATGAATATTGTAAATGCACAAACAGTAATATCTCCACATTGCAAGGTGCAATTCTGAAATTTTTAGCTTTTTCCTGTTAATCCTAGCATGATAAAGAAGATTCAAAGAGAGTGAGATGCCAGCTCCTTTCATTCAGTCAGTAGCTTCAAACATTTCTGGTATATGAAAAACATGTTTTTCAATGGCAAAAATCAATGAATATTGTAAATGCACAAACAGTAATATCTCCACATTGCACGGTGCAATTCTGAAATTTTTAGCTTTTTCCTGCTAATCCTAGCATGATAAAGAAGATTCAAAGAGAGTGAGATGCCAGCTCCTTTCATTCAGTCAGTAGCTTCAAACATTTCTGGTATATGAAAAACATGTTTTTCAATGGCAAAAATCAATGAATATTGTAAATGCACAAACAGTAATATCTCCACATTGCACGGTGCAATTCTGAAATTTTTTGCTTTTTCCTGCTAATCCTAGCATGATAAAGAAGATTCAAAGAGAGTGAGATGCCAGCTCCTTTCATTCAGTCAGTAGCTTCAAACATTTCTGGACGTTTTTCAATGGCAAAAATCAATGAATATTGTAAATGCACAAACAGTAATATCTCCACATTGCAAGGTGCAATTCTGAAATTTTTAGCTTTTTCCTGTTAATCCTAGCATGATAAAAAAGATTCAAAGAGAGTGAGATGCCAGCTCCTTTCATTCAGTCAGTAGCTTCAAACATTTCTGGACGTTTTTCAATGGCAAAAATCAATGAATATTGTAAATGCACAAACAGTAATATCTCCACATTGCACGGTGCAATTCTGAAATTTTTAGCTTTTTCCTGTTAATCCTAGCATGATAAAGAAGATTCAAAGAGAGTGAGATGCCAGCTCCTTTCATTCAGTCAGTAGCTTCAAACATTTCTGGTATATGAAAAACATGTTTTTCAATGGCAAAAATCAATGAATATTGTAAATGCACAAACAGTAATATCTCCACATTGCAAGGTGCAATTCTGAAATTTTTAGCTTTTTCCTGTTTATCCTAGCATGATAAAGAAGATTCAAAGAGAGTGAGATGCCAGCTCCTTTCATTCAGTCAGTAGCTTCAAACATTTCTGGTATATGAAAAACATGTTTTTCAATGGCAAAAATCAATGAATATTGTAAATGCACAAACAGTAATATCTCCACATTGCAAGGTGCAATTCTGAAATTTTTAGCTTTTTCCTGTTAATCCTAGCATGATAAAGAAGATTCAAAGAGAGTGAGATGCCAGCTCCTTTCATTCAGTCAGTAGCTTCAAACATTTCTGGTATATGAAAAACATGTTTTTCAATGGCAAAAATCAATGAATATTGTAAATGCACAAACAGTAATATCTCCACATTGCACGGTGCAATTCTGAAATTTTTTGCTTTTTCCTGCTAATCCTAGCATGATAAAGAAGATTCAAAGAGAGTGAGATGCCAGCTCCTTTCATTCAGTCAGTAGCTTCAAACATTTCTGGTATATGAAAAACATGTTTTTCAATGGCAAAAATCAATGAATATTGTAAATGCACAAACAGTAATATCTCCACATTGCACGGTGCAATTCTGAAATTTTTTGCTTTTTCCTGCTAATCCTAGCATGATAAAGAAGATTCAAAGAGAGTGAGATGCCAGCTCCTTTCATTCAGTCAGTAGCTTCAAACATTTCTGGTATATGAAAAACATGTTTTTCAATGGCAAAAATCAATGAATATTGTAAATGCACAAACAGTAATATCTCCACATTGCAAGGTGCAATTCTGAAATTTTTTGCTTTTTCCTGCTAATCCTAGCATGATAAAGAAGATTCAAAGAGAGTGAGATGCCAGCTCCTTTCATTCAGTCAGTAGCTTCAAACATTTCTGGTATATGAAAAACATGTTTTTCAATGGCAAAAATCAATGAATATTGTAAATGCACAAACAGTAATATCTCCACATTGCACGGTGCAATTCTGAAATTTTTAGCTTTTTCCTGCTAATCCTAGCATGATAAAGAAGATTCAAAGAGAGTGAGATGCCAGCTCCTTTCATTCAGTCAGTAGCTTCAAACATTTCTGGTATATGAAAAACATGTTTTTCAATGGCAAAAATCAATGAATATTGTAAATGCACAAACAGTAATATCTCCACATTGCAAGGTGCAATTCTGAAATTTTTTGCTTTTTCCTGCTAATCCTAGCATGATAAAGAAGATTCAAAGAGAGTGAGATGCCAGCTCCTTTCATTCAGTCAGTAGCTTCAAACATTTCTGGTATATGAAAAACATGTTTTTCAATGGCAAAAATCAATGAATATTGTAAATGCACAAACAGTAATATCTCCACATTGCACGGTGCAATTCTGAAATTTTTAGCTTTTTCCTGCTAATCCTAGCATGATAAAGAAGATTCAAAGAGAGTGAGATGCCAGCTCCTTTCATTCAGTCAGTAGCTTCAAACATTTCTGGTATATGAAAAACATGTTTTTCAATGGCAAAAATCAATGAATATTGTAAATGCACAAACAGTAATATCTCCACATTGCACGGTGCAATTCTGAAATTTTTTGCTTTTTCCTGTTAATCCTAGCATGATAAAGAAGATTCAAAGAGAGTGAGATGCCAGCTCCTTTCATTCAGTCAGTAGCTTCAAACATTTCTGGACGTTTTTCAATGGCAAAAATCAATGAATATTGTAAATGCACAAACAGTAATATCTCCACATTGCACGGTGCAATTCTGAAATTTTTAGCTTTTTCCTGTTAATCCTAGCATGATAAAGAAGATTCAAAGAGAGTGAGATGCCAGCTCCTTTCATTCAGTCAGTAGCTTCAAACATTTCTGGACGTTTTTCAATGGCAAAAATCAATGAATATTGTAAATGCACAAACAGTAATATCTCCACATTGCACGGTGCAATTCTGAAATTTTTAGCTTTTTCCTGTTAATCCTAGCATGATAAAGAAGATTCAAAGAGAGTGAGATGCCAGCTCCTTTCATTCAGTCAGTAGCTTCAAACATTTCTGGTATATGAAAAACATGTTTTTCAATGGCAAAAATCAATGAATATTGTAAATGCACAAACAGTAATATCTCCACATTGCACGGTGCAATTCTGAAATTTTTAGCTTTTTCCTGTTAATCCTAGCATGATAAAGAAGATTCAAAGAGAGTGAGATGCCAGCTCCTTTCATTCAGTCAGTAGCTTCAAACATTTCTGGTATATGAAAAACATGTTTTTCAATGGCAAAAATCAATGAATATTGTAAATGCACAAACAGTAATATCTAAACATTGCAAGGTGCAATTCTGAAATTTTTAGCTTTTTCCTGTTAATCCTAGCATGATAAAGAAGATTCAAAGAGAGTGAGATGCCAGCTCCTTTCATTCAGTCAGTAGCTTCAAACATTTCTGGTATATGAAAAACATGTTTTTCAATGGCAAAAATCAATGAATATTGTAAATGCACAAACAGTAATATCTCCACATTGCAAGGTGCAATTCTGAAATTTTTTGCTTTTTCCTGTTAATCCTAGCATGATAAAGAAGATTCAAAGAGAGTGAGATGCCAGCTCCTTTCATTCAGTCAGTAGCTTCAAACATTTCTGGTATATGAAAAACATGTTTTTCAATGGCAAAAATCAATGAATATTGTAAATGCACAAACAGTAATATCTCCACATTGCACGGTGCAATTCTGAAATTTTTAGCTTTTTCCTGTTAATCCTAGCATGATAAAGAAGATTCAAAGAGAGTGAGATGCCAGCTCCTTTCATTCAGTCAGTAGCTTCAAACATTTCTGGACGTTTTTCAATGGCAAAAATCAATGAATATTGTAAATGCACAAACAGTAATATCTCCACATTGCACGGTGCAATTCTGAAACTTTTAGCTTTTTCCTGCTAATCCTAGCATGATAAAGAAGATTCAAAGAGAGTGAGATGCCAGCTCCTTTCATTCAGTCAGTAGCTTCAAACATTTCTGGTATATGAAAAACATGTTTTTCAATGGCAAAAATCAATGAATATTGTAAATGCACAAACAGTAATATCTCCACATTGCACGGTGCAATTCTGAAATTTTTTGCTTTTTCCTGTTAATCCTAGCATGATAAAGAAGATTCAAAGAGAGTGAGATGCCAGCTCCTTTCATTCAGTCAGTAGCTTCAAACATTTCTGGTATATGAAAAACATGTTTTTCAATGGCAAAAATCAATGAATATTGTAAATGCACAAACAGTAATATCTCCACATTGCACGGTGCAATTCTGAAATTTTTTGCTTTTTCCTGTTAATCCTAGCATGATAAAGAAGATTCAAAGAGAGTGAGATGCCAGCTCCTTTCATTCAGTCAGTAGCTTCAAACATTTCTGGACGTTTTTCAATGGCAAAAATCAATGAATATTGTAAATGCACAAACAGTAATATCTCCACATTGCACGGTGCAATTCTGAAATTTTTAGCTTTTTCCTGTTAATCCTAGCATGATAAAGAAGATTCAAAGAGAGTGAGATGCCAGCTCCTTTCATTCAGTCAGTAGCTTCAAACATTTCTGGACGTTTTTCAATGGCAAAAATCAATGAATATTGTAAATGCACAAACAGTAATATCTCCACATTGCACGGTGCAATTCTGAAATTTTTAGCTTTTTCCTGTTAATCCTAGCATGATAAAGAAGATTCAAAGAGAGTGAGATGCCAGCTCCTTTCATTCAGTCAGTAGCTTCAAACATTTCTGGTATATGAAAAACATGTTTTTCAATGGCAAAAATCAATGAATATTGTAAATGCACAAACAGTAATATCTCCACATTGCACGGTGCAATTCTGAAATTTTTAGCTTTTTCCTGTTAATCCTAGCATGATAAAGAAGATTCAAAGAGAGTGAGATGCCAGCTCCTTTCATTCAGTCAGTAGCTTCAAACATTTCTGGTATATGAAAAACATGTTTTTCAATGGCAAAAATCAATGAATATTGTAAATGCACAAACAGTAATATCTAAACATTGCAAGGTGCAATTCTGAAATTTTTAGCTTTTTCCTGTTAATCCTAGCATGATAAAAAAGATTCAAAGAGAGTGAGATGCCAGCTCCTTTCATTCAGTCAGTAGCTTCAAACATTTCTGGTATATGAAAAACATGTTTTTCAATGGCAAAAATCAATGAATATTGTAAATGCACAAACAGTAATATCTCCACATTGCAAGGTGCAATTCTGAAATTTTTTGCTTTTTCCTGTTAATCCTAGCATGATAAAGAAGATTCAAAGAGAGTGAGATGCCAGCTCCTTTCATTCAGTCAGTAGCTTCAAACATTTCTGGTATATGAAAAACATGTTTTTCAATGGCAAAAATCAATGAATATTGTAAATGCACAAACAGTAATATCTCCACATTGCACGGTGCAATTCTGAAATTTTTAGCTTTTTCCTGTTAATCCTAGCATGATAAAGAAGATTCAAAGAGAGTGAGATGCCAGCTCCTTTCATTCAGTCAGTAGCTTCAAACATTTCTGGACGTTTTTCAATGGCAAAAATCAATGAATATTGTAAATGCACAAACAGTAATATCTCCACATTGCACGGTGCAATTCTGAAACTTTTAGCTTTTTCCTGCTAATCCTAGCATGATAAAGAAGATTCAAAGAGAGTGAGATGCCAGCTCCTTTCATTCAGTCAGTAGCTTCAAACATTTCTGGTATATGAAAAACATGTTTTTCAATGGCAAAAATCAATGAATATTGTAAATGCACAAACAGTAATATCTCCACATTGCACGGTGCAATTCTGAAATTTTTAGCTTTTTCCTGTTAATCCTAGCATGATAAAGAAGATTCAAAGAGAGTGAGATGCCAGCTCCTTTCATTCAGTCAGTAGCTTCAAACATTTCTGGACGTTTTTCAATGGCAAAAATCAATGAATATTGTAAATGCACAAACAGTAATATCTCCACATTGCACGGTGCAATTCTGAAATTTTTAGCTTTTTCCTGCTAATCCTAGCATGATAAAGAAGATTCAAAGAGAGTGAGATGCCAGCTCCTTTCATTCAGTCAGTAGCTTCAAACATTTCTGGTATATGAAAAACATGTTTTTCAATGGCAAAAATCAATGAATATTGTAAATGCACAAACAGTAATATCTCCACATTGCACGGTGCAATTCTGAAATTTTTTGCTTTTTCCTGCTAATCCTAGCATGATAAAGAAGATTCAAAGAGAGTGAGATGCCAGCTCCTTTCATTCAGTCAGTAGCTTCAAACATTTCTGGACGTTTTTCAATGGCAAAAATCAATGAATATTGTAAATGCACAAACAGTAATATCTCCACATTGCAAGGTGCAATTCTGAAATTTTTAGCTTTTTCCTGTTAATCCTAGCATGATAAAGAAGATTCAAAGAGAGTGAGATGCCAGCTCCTTTCATTCAGTCAGTAGCTTCAAACATTTCTGGTATATGAAAAACATGTTTTTCAATGGCAAAAATCAATGAATATTGTAAATGCACAAACAGTAATATCTCCACATTGCAAGGTGCAATTCTGAAATTTTTAGCTTTTTCCTGCTAATCCTAGCATGATAAAGAAGATTCAAAGAGAGTGAGATGCCAGCTCCTTTCATTCAGTCAGTAGCTTCAAACATTTCTGGTATATGAAAAACATGTTTTTCAATGGCAAAAATCAATGAATATTGTAAATGCACAAACAGTAATATCTCCACATTGCAAGGTGCAATTCTGAAATTTTTAGCTTTTTCCTGCTAATCCTAGCATGATAAAGAAGATTCAAAGAGAGTGAGATGCCAGCTCCTTTCATTCAGTCAGTAGCTTCAAACATTTCTGGTATATGAAAAACATGTTTTTCAATGGCAAAAATCAATGAATATTGTAAATGCACAAACAGTAATATCTCCACATTGCACGGTGCAATTCTGAAATTTTTAGCTTTTTCCTGTTAATCCTAGCATGATAAAGAAGATTCAAAGAGAGTGAGATGCCAGCTCCTTTCATTCAGTCAGTAGCTTCAAACATTTCTGGTATATGAAAAACATGTTTTTCAATGGCAAAAATCAATGAATATTGTAAATGCACAAACAGTAATATCTCCACATTGCACGGTGCAATTCTGAAATTTTTAGCTTTTTCCTGTTAATCCTAGCATGATAAAGAAGATTCAAAGAGAGTGAGATGCCAGCTCCTTTCATTCAGTCAGTAGCTTCAAACATTTCTGGTATATGAAAAACATGTTTTTCAATGGCAAAAATCAATGAATATTGTAAATGCACAAACAGTAATATCTCCACATTGCACGGTGCAATTCTGAAATTTTTTGCTTTTTCCTGCTAATCCTAGCATGATAAAGAAGATTCAAAGAGAGTGAGATGCCAGCTCCTTTCATTCAGTCAGTAGCTTCAAACATTTCTGGACGTTTTTCAATGGCAAAAATCAATGAATATTGTAAATGCACAAACAGTAATATCTCCACATTGCACGGTGCAATTCTGAAATTTTTTGCTTTTTCCTGCTAATCCTAGCATGATAAAGAAGATTCAAAGAGAGTGAGATGCCAGCTCCTTTCATTCAGTCAGTAGCTTCAAACATTTCTGGACGTTTTTCAATGGCAAAAATCAATGAATATTGTAAATGCACAAACAGTAATATCTCCACATTGCACGGTGCAATTCTGAAATTTTTAGCTTTTTCCTGTTAATCCTAGCATGATAAAGAAGATTCAAAGAGAGTGAGATGCCAGCTCCTTTCATTCAGTCAGTAGCTTCAAACATTTCTGGACGTTTTTCAATGGCAAAAATCAATGAATATTGTAAATGCACAAACAGTAATATCTCCACATTGCACGGTGCAATTCTGAAATTTTTTGCTTTTTCCTGCTAATCCTAGCATGATAAAGAAGATTCAAAGAGAGTGAGATGCCAGCTCCTTTCATTCAGTCAGTAGCTTCAAACATTTCTGGTATATGAAAAACATGTTTTTCAATGGCAAAAATCAATGAATATTGTAAATGCACAAACAGTAATATCTCCACATTGCAAGGTGCAATTCTGAAATTTTTAGCTTTTTCCTGTTAATCCTAGCATGATAAAGAAGATTCAAAGAGAGTGAGATGCCAGCTCCTTTCATTCAGTCAGTAGCTTCAAACATTTCTGGTATATGAAAAACATGTTTTTCAATGGCAAAAATCAATGAATATTGTAAATGCACAAACAGTAATATCTCCACATTGCACGGTGCAATTCTGAAATTTTTAGCTTTTTCCTGTTAATCCTAGCATGATAAAGAAGATTCAAAGAGAGTGAGATGCCAGCTCCTTTCATTCAGTCAGTAGCTTCAAACATTTCTGGACGTTTTTCAATGGCAAAAATCAATGAATATTGTAAATGCACAAACAGTAATATCTCCACATTGCACGGTGCAATTCTGAAATTTTTAGCTTTTTCCTGTTAATCCTAGCATGATAAAGAAGATTCAAAGAGAGTGAGATGCCAGCTCCTTTCATTCAGTCAGTAGCTTCAAACATTTCTGGACGTTTTTCAATGGCAAAAATCAATGAATATTGTAAATGCACAAACAGTAATATCTCCACATTGCACGGTGCAATTCTGAAATTTTTTGCTTTTTCCTGCTAATCCTAGCATGATAAAGAAGATTCAAAGAGAGTGAGATGCCAGCTCCTTTCATTCAGTCAGTAGCTTCAAACATTTCTGGTATATGAAAAACATGTTTTTCAATGGCAAAAATCAATGAATATTGTAAATGCACAAACAGTAATATCTCCACATTGCAAGGTGCAATTCTGAAATTTTTAGCTTTTTCCTGTTAATCCTAGCATGATAAAGAAGATTCAAAGAGAGTGAGATGCCAGCTCCTTTCATTCAGTCAGTAGCTTCAAACATTTCTGGTATATGAAAAACATGTTTTTCAATGGCAAAAATCAATGAATATTGTAAATGCACAAACAGTAATATCTCCACATTGCACGGTGCAATTCTGAAATTTTTAGCTTTTTCCTGTTAATCCTAGCATGATAAAGAAGATTCAAAGAGAGTGAGATGCCAGCTCCTTTCATTCAGTCAGTAGCTTCAAACATTTCTGGACGTTTTTCAATGGCAAAAATCAATGAATATTGTAAATGCACAAACAGTAATATCTCCACATTGCACGGTGCAATTCTGAAATTTTTTGCTTTTTCCTGCTAATCCTAGCATGATAAAGAAGATTCAAAGAGAGTGAGATGCCAGCTCCTTTCATTCAGTCAGTAGCTTCAAACATTTCTGGTATATGAAAAACATGTTTTTCAATGGCAAAAATCAATGAATATTGTAAATGCACAAACAGTAATATCTCCACATTGCAAGGTGCAATTCTGAAATTTTTAGCTTTTTCCTGTTAATCCTAGCATGATAAAGAAGATTCAAAGAGAGTGAGATGCCAGCTCCTTTCATTCAGTCAGTAGCTTCAAACATTTCTGGTATATGAAAAACATGTTTTTCAATGGCAAAAATCAATGAATATTGTAAATGCACAAACAGTAATATCTCCACATTGCAAGGTGCAATTCTGAAATTTTTTGCTTTTTCCTGCTAATCCTAGCATGATAAAGAAGATTCAAAGAGAGTGAGATGCCAGCTCCTTTCATTCAGTCAGTAGCTTCAAACATTTCTGGTATATGAAAAACATGTTTTTCAATGGCAAAAATCAATGAATATTGTAAATGCACAAACAGTAATATCTCCACATTGCAAGGTGCAATTCTGAAATTTTTAGCTTTTTCCTGCTAATCCTAGCATGATAAAGAAGATTCAAAGAGAGTGAGATGCCAGCTCCTTTCATTCAGTCAGTAGCTTCAAACATTTCTGGTATATGAAAAACATGTTTTTCAATGGCAAAAATCAATGAATATTGTAAATGCACAAACAGTAATATCTCCACATTGCAAGGTGCAATTCTGAAATTTTTTGCTTTTTCCTGCTAATCCTAGCATGATAAAGAAGATTCAAAGAGAGTGAGATGCCAGCTCCTTTCATTCAGTCAGTAGCTTCAAACATTTCTGGTATATGAAAAACATGTTTTTCAATGGCAAAAATCAATGAATATTGTAAATGCACAAACAGTAATATCTCCACATTGCACGGTGCAATTCTGAAATTTTTTGCTTTTTCCTGCTAATCCTAGCATGATAAAGAAGATTCAAAGAGAGTGAGATGCCAGCTCCTTTCATTCAGTCAGTAGCTTCAAACATTTCTGGACGTTTTTCAATGGCAAAAATCAATGAATATTGTAAATGCACAAACAGTAATATCTCCACATTGCACGGTGCAATTCTGAAATTTTTAGCTTTTTCCTGTTAATCCTAGCATGATAAAGAAGATTCAAAGAGAGTGAGATGCCAGCTCCTTTCATTCAGTCAGTAGCTTCAAACATTTCTGGTATATGAAAAACATGTTTTTCAATGGCAAAAATCAATGAATATTGTAAATGCACAAACAGTAATATCTCCACATTGCAAGGTGCAATTCTGAAATTTTTTGCTTTTTCCTGCTAATCCTAGCATGATAAAGAAGATTCAAAGAGAGTGAGATGCCAGCTCCTTTCATTCAGTCAGTAGCTTCAAACATTTCTGGACGTTTTTCAATGGCAAAAATCAATGAATATTGTAAATGCACAAACAGTAATATCTCCACATTGCAAGGTGCAATTCTGAAATTTTTAGCTTTTTCCTGTTAATCCTAGCATGATAAAGAAGATTCAAAGAGAGTGAGATGCCAGCTCCTTTCATTCAGTCAGTAGCTTCAAACATTTCTGGTATATGAAAAACATGTTTTTCAATGGCAAAAATCAATGAATATTGTAAATGCACAAACAGTAATATCTCCACATTGCAAGGTGCAATTCTGAAATTTTTTGCTTTTTCCTGCTAATCCTAGCATGATAAAGAAGATTCAAAGAGAGTGAGATGCCAGCTCCTTTCATTCAGTCAGTAGCTTCAAACATTTCTGGACGTTTTTCAATGGCAAAAATCAATGAATATTGTAAATGCACAAACAGTAATATCTCCACATTGCAAGGTGCAATTCTGAAATTTTTAGCTTTTTCCTGTTAATCCTAGCATGATAAAGAAGATTCAAAGAGAGTGAGATGCCAGCTCCTTTCATTCAGTCAGTAGCTTCAAACATTTCTGGTATATGAAAAACATGTTTTTCAATGGCAAAAATCAATGAATATTGTAAATGCACAAACAGTAATATCTCCACATTGCACGGTGCAATTCTGAAATTTTTTGCTTTTTCCTGCTAATCCTAGCATGATAAAGAAGATTCAAAGAGAGTGAGATGCCAGCTCCTTTCATTCAGTCAGTAGCTTCAAACATTTCTGGTATATGAAAAACATGTTTTTCAATGGCAAAAATCAATGAATATTGTAAATGCACAAACAGTAATATCTCCACATTGCAAGGTGCAATTCTGAAATTTTTTGCTTTTTCCTGCTAATCCTAGCATGATAAAGAAGATTCAAAGAGAGTGAGATGCCAGCTCCTTTCATTCAGTCAGTAGCTTCAAACATTTCTGGACGTTTTTCAATGGCAAAAATCAATGAATATTGTAAATGCACAAACAGTAATATCTCCACATTGCAAGGTGCAATTCTGAAATTTTTAGCTTTTTCCTGTTAATCCTAGCATGATAAAGAAGATTCAAAGAGAGTGAGATGCCAGCTCCTTTCATTCAGTCAGTAGCTTCAAACATTTCTGGTATATGAAAAACATGTTTTTCAATGGCAAAAATCAATGAATATTGTAAATGCACAAACAGTAATATCTCCACATTGCACGGTGCAATTCTGCAATTTTTTGCTTTTTCCTGCTAATCCTAGCATGATAAAGAAGATTCAAAGAGAGTGAGATGCCAGCTCCTTTCATTCAGTCAGTAGCTTCAAACATTTCTGGATGTTTTTCAATGGCAAAAATCAATGAATATTGTAAATGCACAAACAGTAATATCTCCACATTGCAAGGTGCAATTCTGAAATTTTTTGCTTTTTCCTGCTAATCCTAGCATGATAAAAAAGATTCAAAGAGAGTGAGATGCCAGCTCCTTTCATTCAGTCAGTAGCTTCAAACATTTCTGGTATATGAAAAACATGTTTTTCAATGGCAAAAATCAATGAATATTGTAAATGCACAAACAGTAATATCTCCACATTGCAAGGTGCAATTCTGAAATTTTTTGCTTTTTCCTGCTAATCCTAGCATGATAAAGAAGATTCAAAGAGAGTGAGATGCCAGCTCCTTTCATTCAGTCAGTAGCTTCAAACATTTCTGGTATATGAAAAACATGTTTTTCAATGGCAAAAATCAATGAATATTGTAAATGCACAAACAGTAATATCTCCACATTGCACGGTGCAATTCTGAAATTTTTAGCTTTTTCCTGTTAATCCTAGCATGATAAAGAAGATTCAAAGAGAGTGAGATGCCAGCTCCTTTCATTCAGTCAGTAGCTTCAAACATTTCTGGTATATGAAAAACGTTTTTCAATGGCAAAAATCAATGAATATTGTAAATGCACAAACAGTAATATCTCCACATTGCAAGGTGCAATTCTGAAATTTTTTGCTTTTTCCTGCTAATCCTAGCATGATAAAGAAGATTCAAAGAGAGTGAGATGCCAGCTCCTTTCATTCAGTCAGTAGCTTCAAACATTTCTGGTATATGAAAAACATGTTTTTCAATGGCAAAAATCAATGAATATTGTAAATGCACAAACAGTAATATCTCCACATTGCAAGGTGCAATTCTGAAATTTTTAGCTTTTTCCTGCTAATCCTAGCATGATAAAGAAGATTCAAAGAGAGTGAGATGCCAGCTCCTTTCATTCAGTCAGTAGCTTCAAACATTTCTGGACGTTTTTCAATGGCAAAAATCAATGAATATTGTAAATGCACAAACAGTAATATCTCCACATTGCAAGGTGCAATTCTGAAATTTTTAGCTTTTTCCTGTTAATCCTAGCATGATAAAGAAGATTCAAAGAGAGTGAGATGCCAGCTCCTTTCATTCAGTCAGTAGCTTCAAACATTTCTGGTATATGAAAAACATGTTTTTCAATGGCAAAAATCAATGAATATTGTAAATGCACAAACAGTAATATCTCCACATTGCAAGGTGCAATTCTGAAATTTTTTGCTTTTTCCTGCTAATCCTAGCATGATAAAGAAGATTCAAAGAGAGTGAGATGCCAGCTCCTTTCATTCAGTCAGTAGCTTCAAACATTTCTGGACGTTTTTCAATGGCAAAAATCAATGAATATTGTAAATGCACAAACAGTAATATCTCCACATTGCACGGTGCAATTCTGAAATTTTTAGCTTTTTCCTGTTAATCCTAGCATGATAAAGAAGATTCAAAGAGAGTGAGATGCCAGCTCCTTTCATTCAGTCAGTAGCTTCAAACATTTCTGGTATATGAAAAACATGTTTTTCAATGGCAAAAATCAATGAATATTGTAAATGCACAAACAGTAATATCTCCACATTGCAAGGTGCAATTCTGAAATTTTTTGCTTTTTCCTGCTAATCCTAGCATGATAAAGAAGATTCAAAGAGAGTGAGATGCCAGCTCCTTTCATTCAGTCAGTAGCTTCAAACATTTCTGGACGTTTTTCAATGGCAAAAATCAATGAATATTGTAAATGCACAAACAGTAATATCTCCACATTGCAAGGTGCAATTCTGAAATTTTTAGCTTTTTCCTGTTAATCCTAGCATGATAAAGAAGATTCAAAGAGAGTGAGATGCCAGCTCCTTTCATTCAGTCAGTAGCTTCAAACATTTCTGGTATATGAAAAACATGTTTTTCAATGGCAAAAATCAATGAATATTGTAAATGCACAAACAGTAATATCTCCACATTGCAAGGTGCAATTCTGAAATTTTTTGCTTTTTCCTGCTAATCCTAGCATGATAAAGAAGATTCAAAGAGAGTGAGATGCCAGCTCCTTTCATTCAGTCAGTAGCTTCAAACATTTCTGGACGTTTTTCAATGGCAAAAATCAATGAATATTGTAAATGCACAAACAGTAATATCTCCACATTGCAAGGTGCAATTCTGAAATTTTTAGCTTTTTCCTGTTAATCCTAGCATGATAAAGAAGATTCAAAGAGAGTGAGATGCCAGCTCCTTTCATTCAGTCAGTAGCTTCAAACATTTCTGGTATATGAAAAACATGTTTTTCAATGGCAAAAATCAATGAATATTGTAAATGCACAAACAGTAATATCTCCACATTGCACGGTGCAATTCTGAAATTTTTTGCTTTTTCCTGCTAATCCTAGCATGATAAAGAAGATTCAAAGAGAGTGAGATGCCAGCTCCTTTCATTCAGTCAGTAGCTTCAAACATTTCTGGATGTTTTTCAATGGCAAAAATCAATGAATATTGTAAATGCACAAACAGTAATATCTCCACATTGCAAGGTGCAATTCTGAAATTTTTTGCTTTTTCCTGCTAATCCTAGCATGATAAAAAAGATTCAAAGAGAGTGAGATGCCAGCTCCTTTCATTCAGTCAGTAGCTTCAAACATTTCTGGTATATGAAAAACATGTTTTTCAATGGCAAAAATCAATGAATATTGTAAATGCACAAACAGTAATATCTCCACATTGCAAGGTGCAATTCTGAAATTTTTTGCTTTTTCCTGCTAATCCTAGCATGATAAAGAAGATTCAAAGAGAGTGAGATGCCAGCTCCTTTCATTCAGTCAGTAGCTTCAAACATTTCTGGTATATGAAAAACATGTTTTTCAATGGCAAAAATCAATGAATATTGTAAATGCACAAACAGTAATATCTCCACATTGCACGGTGCAATTCTGAAATTTTTAGCTTTTTCCTGTTAATCCTAGCATGATAAAGAAGATTCAAAGAGAGTGAGATGCCAGCTCCTTTCATTCAGTCAGTAGCTTCAAACATTTCTGGTATATGAAAAACATGTTTTTCAATGGCAAAAATCAATGAATATTGTAAATGCACAAACAGTAATATCTCCACATTGCAAGGTGCAATTCTGAAATTTTTAGCTTTTTCCTGTTAATCCTAGCATGATAAAGAAGATTCAAAGAGAGTGAGATGCCAGCTCCTTTCATTCAGTCAGTAGCTTCAAACATTTCTGGACGTTTTTCAATGGCAAAAATCAATGAATATTGTAAATGCACAAACAGTAATATCTCCACATTGCAAGGTGCAATTCTGAAATTTTTTGCTTTTTCCTGCTAATCCTAGCATGATAAAGAAGATTCAAAGAGAGTGAGATGCCAGCTCCTTTCATTCAGTCAGTAGCTTCAAACATTTCTGGTATATGAAAAACATGTTTTTCAATGGCAAAAATCAATGAATATTGTAAATGCACAAACAGTAATATCTCCACATTGCACGGTGCAATTCTGAAATTTTTTGCTTTTTCCTGTTAATCCTAGCATGATAAAGAAGATTCAAAGAGAGTGAGATGCCAGCTCCTTTCATTCAGTCAGTAGCTTCAAACATTTCTGGTATATGAAAAACATGTTTTTCAATGGCAAAAATCAATGAATATTGTAAATGCACAAACAGTAATATCTCCACATTGCACGGTGCAATTCTGAAATTTTTTGCTTTTTCCTGCTAATCCTAGCATGATAAAGAAGATTCAAAGAGAGTGAGATGCCAGCTCCTTTCATTCAGTCAGTAGCTTCAAACATTTCTGGTATATGAAAAACATGTTTTTCAATGGCAAAAATCAATGAATATTGTAAATGCACAAACAGTAATATCTCCACATTGCAAGGTGCAATTCTGAAATTTTTAGCTTTTTCCTGTTAATCCTAGCATTATAAAGAAGATTCAAAGAGAGTGAGATGCCAGCTCCTTTCATTCAGTCAGTAGCTTCAAACATTTCTGGTATATGAAAAACATGTTTTTCAATGGCAAAAATCAATGAATATTGTAAATGCACAAACAGTAATATCTCCACATTGCACGGTGCAATTCTGAAATTTTTAGCTTTTTCCTGTTAATCCTAGCATGATAAAGAAGATTCAAAGAGAGTGAGATGCCAGCTCCTTTCATTCAGTCAGTAGCTTCAAACATTTCTGGACGTTTTTCAATGGCAAAAATCAATGAATATTGTAAATGCACAAACAGTAATATCTCCACATTGCACGGTGCAATTCTGAAATTTTTTGCTTTTTCCTGCTAATCCTAGCATGATAAAGAAGATTCAAAGAGAGTGAGATGCCAGCTCCTTTCATTCAGTCAGTAGCTTCAAACATTTCTGGTATATGAAAAACATGTTTTTCAATGGCAAAAATCAATGAATATTGTAAATGCACAAACAGTAATATCTCCACATTGCAAGGTGCAATTCTGAAATTTTTAGCTTTTTCCTGTTAATCCTAGCATGATAAAGAAGATTCAAAGAGAGTGAGATGCCAGCTCCTTTCATTCAGTCAGTAGCTTCAAACATTTCTGGTATATGAAAAACATGTTTTTCAATGGCAAAAATCAATGAATATTGTAAATGCACAAACAGTAATATCTCCACATTGCAAGGTGCAATTCTGAAATTTTTTGCTTTTTCCTGCTAATCCTAGCATGATAAAGAAGATTCAAAGAGAGTGAGATGCCAGCTCCTTTCATTCAGTCAGTAGCTTCAAACATTTCTGGTATATGAAAAACATGTTTTTCAATGGCAAAAATCAATGAATATTGTAAATGCACAAACAGTAATATCTCCACATTGCACGGTGCAATTCTGAAATTTTTAGCTTTTTCCTGTTAATCCTAGCATGATAAAGAAGATTCAAAGAGAGTGAGATGCCAGCTCCTTTCATTCAGTCAGTAGCTTCAAACATTTCTGGTATATGAAAAACATGTTTTTCAATGGCAAAAATCAATGAATATTGTAAATGCACAAACAGTAATATCTCCACATTGCAAGGTGCAATTCTGAAATTTTTTGCTTTTTCCTGCTAATCCTAGCATGATAAAGAAGATTCAAAGAGAGTGAGATGCCAGCTCCTTTCATTCAGTCAGTAGCTTCAAACATTTCTGGACGTTTTTCAATGGCAAAAATCAATGAATATTGTAAATGCACAAACAGTAATATCTCCACATTGCAAGGTGCAATTCTGAAATTTTTAGCTTTTTCCTGTTAATCCTAGCATGATAAAGAAGATTCAAAGAGAGTGAGATGCCAGCTCCTTTCATTCAGTCAGTAGCTTCAAACATTTCTGGTATATGAAAAACATGTTTTTCAATGGCAAAAATCAATGAATATTGTAAATGCACAAACAGTAATATCTCCACATTGCAAGGTGCAATTCTGAAATTTTTTGCTTTTTCCTGCTAATCCTAGCATGATAAAGAAGATTCAAAGAGAGTGAGATGCCAGCTCCTTTCATTCAGTCAGTAGCTTCAAACATTTCTGGACGTTTTTCAATGGCAAAAATCAATGAATATTGTAAATGCACAAACAGTAATATCTCCACATTGCAAGGTGCAATTCTGAAATTTTTAGCTTTTTCCTGTTAATCCTAGCATGATAAAGAAGATTCAAAGAGAGTGAGATGCCAGCTCCTTTCATTCAGTCAGTAGCTTCAAACATTTCTGGACGTTTTTCAATGGCAAAAATCAATGAATATTGTAAATGCACAAACAGTAATATCTCCACATTGCAAGGTGCAATTCTGAAATTTTTAGCTTTTTCCTGTTAATCCTAGCATGATAAAGAAGATTCAAAGAGAGTGAGATGCCAGCTCCTTTCATTCAGTCAGTAGCTTCAAACATTTCTGGTATATGAAAAACATGTTTTTCAATGGCAAAAATCAATGAATATTGTAAATGCACAAACAGTAATATCTCCACATTGCAAGGTGCAATTCTGAAATTTTTAGCTTTTTCCTGCTAATCCTAGCATGATAAAGAAGATTCAAAGAGAGTGAGATGCCAGCTCCTTTCATTCAGTCAGTAGCTTCAAACATTTCTGGTATATGAAAAACATGTTTTTCAATGGCAAAAATCAATGAATATTGTAAATGCACAAACAGTAATATCTCCACATTGCAAGGTGCAATTCTGAAATTTTTAGCTTTTTCCTGCTAATCCTAGCATGATAAAGAAGATTCAAAGAGAGTGAGATGCCAGCTCCTTTCATTCAGTCAGTAGCTTCAAACATTTCTGGTATATGAAAAACATGTTTTTCAATGGCAAAAATCAATGAATATTGTAAATGCACAAACAGTAATATCTCCACATTGCAAGGTGCAATTCTGAAATTTTTAGCTTTTTCCTGTTAATCCTAGCATGATAAAGAAGATTCAAAGAGAGTGAGATGCCAGCTCCTTTCATTCAGTCAGTAGCTTCAAACATTTCTGGTATATGAAAAACATGTTTTTCAATGGCAAAAATCAATGAATATTGTAAATGCACAAACAGTAATATCTCCACATTGCAAGGTGCAATTCTGAAATTTTTAGCTTTTTCCTGCTAATCCTAGCATGATAAAGAAGATTCAAAGAGAGTGAGATGCCAGCTCCTTTCATTCAGTCAGTAGCTTCAAACATTTCTGGTATATGAAAAACATGTTTTTCAATGGCAAAAATCAATGAATATTGTAAATGCACAAACAGTAATATCTCCACATTGCAAGGTGCAATTCTGAAATTTTTAGCTTTTTCCTGCTAATCCTAGCATGATAAAGAAGATTCAAAGAGAGTGAGATGCCAGCTCCTTTCATTCAGTCAGTAGCTTCAAACATTTCTGGTATATGAAAAACATGTTTTTCAATGGCAAAAATCAATGAATATTGTAAATGCACAAACAGTAATATCTCCACATTGCAAGGTGCAATTCTGAAATTTTTAGCTTTTTCCTGTTAATCCTAGCATGATAAAGAAGATTCAAAGAGAGTGAGATGCCAGCTCCTTTCATTCAGTCAGTAGCTTCAAACATTTCTGGACGTTTTTCAATGGCAAAAATCAATGAATATTGTAAATGCACAAACAGTAATATCTCCACATTGCACGGTGCAATTCTGAAATTTTTTGCTTTTTCCTGCTAATCCTAGCATGATAAAGAAGATTCAAAGAGAGTGAGATGCCAGCTCCTTTCATTCAGTCAGTAGCTTCAAACATTTCTGGACGTTTTTCAATGGCAAAAATCAATGTATATTGTAAATGCACAAACAGTAATATCTCCACATTGCAAGGTGCAATTCTGAAATTTTTAGCTTTTTCCTGTTAATCCTAGCATGATAAAGAAGATTCAAAGAGAGTGAGATGCCAGCTCCTTTCATTCAGTCAGTAGCTTCAAACATTTCTGGTATATGAAAAACATGTTTTTCAATGGCAAAAATCAATGAATATTGTAAATGCACAAACAGTAATATCTCCACATTGCACGGTGCAATTCTGAAATTTTTTGCTTTTTCCTGCTAATCCTAGCATGATAAAGAAGATTCAAAGAGAGTGAGATGCCAGCTCCTTTCATTCAGTCAGTAGCTTCAAACATTTCTGGACGTTTTTCAATGGCAAAAATCAATGAATATTGTAAATGCACAAACAGTAATATCTCCACATTGCACGGTGCAATTCTGAAATTTTTAGCTTTTTCCTGTTAATCCTAGCATGATAAAGAAGATTCAAAGAGAGTGAGATGCCAGCTCCTTTCATTCAGTCAGTAGCTTCAAACATTTCTGGTATATGAAAAACATGTTTTTCAATGGCAAAAATCAATGAATATTGTAAATGCACAAACAGTAATATCTCCACATTGCAAGGTGCAATTCTGAAATTTTTAGCTTTTTCCTGTTAATCCTAGCATGATAAAGAAGATTCAAAGAGAGTGAGATGCCAGCTCCTTTCATTCAGTCAGTAGCTTCAAACATTTCTGGTATATGAAAAACATGTTTTTCAATGGCAAAAATCAATGAATATTGTAAATGCACAAACAGTAATATCTCCACATTGCAAGGTGCAATTCTGAAATTTTTAGCTTTTTCCTGTTAATCCTAGCATGATAAAGAAGATTCAAAGAGAGTGAGATGCCAGCTCCTTTCATTCAGTCAGTAGCTTCAAACATTTCTGGTATATGAAAAACATGTTTTTCAATGGCAAAAATCAATGAATATTGTAAATGCACAAACAGTAATATCTCCACATTGCACGGTGCAATTCTGAAATTTTTAGCTTTTTCCTGTTAATCCTAGCATGATAAAGAAGATTCAAAGAGAGTGAGATGCCAGCTCCTTTCATTCAGTCAGTAGCTTCAAACATTTCTGGTATATGAAAAACATGTTTTTCAATGGCAAAAATCAATGAATATTGTAAATGCACAAACAGTAATATCTCCACATTGCAAGGTGCAATTCTGAAATTTTTTGCTTTTTCCTGCTAATCCTAGCATGATAAAGAAGATTCAAAGAGAGTGAGATGCCAGCTCCTTTCATTCAGTCAGTAGCTTCAAACATTTCTGGTATATGAAAAACATGTTTTTCAATGGCAAAAATCAATGAATAT
This sequence comes from Phyllobates terribilis, assembly GCF_046119375.1. Lineage (NCBI taxonomy): Eukaryota > Metazoa > Chordata > Amphibia > Anura > Dendrobatidae > Phyllobates > Phyllobates terribilis. The sequence goes on from NW_027366171.1 coordinate 43,854, forward strand.
TGTAAATGCACAAACAGTAATATCTCCACATTGCACGGTGCAATTCTGAAATTTTTTGCTTTTTCCTGCTAATCCTAGCATGATAAAGAAGATTCAAAGAGAGTGAGATGCCAGCTCCTTTCATTCAGTCAGTAGCTTCAAACATTTCTGGACGTTTTTCAATGGCAAAAATCAATGAATATTATAAATGCACAAACAGTAATATCTCCACATTGCACGATGCAATTCTGAAATTTTTTGCTTTTTCCTGCTAATCCTAGCATGATAAAGAAGATTCAAAGAGAGTGAGATGCCAGCTCCTTTCATTCAGTCAGTAGCTTCAAACATTTCTGGTATATGAAAAACATGTTTTTCAATGGCAAAAATCAATGAATATTGTAAATGCACAAACAGTAATATCTCCACATTGCAAGGTGCAATTCTGAAATTTTTTGCTTTTTCCTGCTAATCCTAGCATGATAAAGAAGATTCAAAGAGAGTGAGATGCCAGCTCCTTTCATTCAGTCAGTAGCTTCAAACATTTCTGGTATATGAAAAACATGTTTTTCAATGGCAAAAATCAATGAATATTGTAAATGCACAAACAGTAATATCTCCACATTGCACGGTGCAATTCTGAAATTTTTAGCTTTTTCCTGCTAATCCTAGCATGATAAAGAAGATTCAAAGAGAGTGAGATGCCAGCTCCTTTCATTCAGTCAGTAGCTTCAAACATTTCTGGTATATGAAAAACAGGTTTTTCAATGGCAAAAATCAATGAATATTGTAAATGCACAAACAGTAATATCTCCACATTGCAAGGTGCAATTCTGAAATTTTTAGCTTTTTCCTGTTAATCCTAGCATGATAAAGAAGATTCAAAGAGAGTGAGATGCCAGCTCCTTTCATTCAGTCAGTAGCTTCAAACATTTCTGGTATATGAAAAACATGTTTTTCAATGGCAAAAATCAATGAATATTGTAAATGCACAAACAGTAATATCTCCACATTGCACGGTGCAATTCTGAAATTTTTTGCTTTTTCCTGCTAATCCTAGCATGATAAAGAAGATTCAAAGAGAGTGAGATGCCAGCTCCTTTCATTCAGTCAGTAGCTTCAAACATTTCTGGTATATGAAAAACATGTTTTTCAATGGCAAAAATCAATGAATATTGTAAATGCACAAACAGTAATATCTCCACATTGCAAGGTGCAATTCTGAAATTTTTTGCTTTTTCCTGCTAATCCTAGCATGATAAAGAAGATTCAAAGAGAGTGAGATGCCAGCTCCTTTCATTCAGTCAGTAGCTTCAAACATTTCTGGTATATGAAAAACATGTTTTTCAATGGCAAAAATCAATGAATATTGTAAATGCACAAACAGTAATATCTCCACATTGCACGGTGCAATTCTGAAATTTTTTGCTTTTTCCTGTTAATCCTAGCATGATAAAGAAGATTCAAAGAGAGTGAGATGCCAGCTCCTTTCATTCAGTCAGTAGCTTCAAACATTTCTGGACGTTTTTCAATGGCAAAAATCAATGAATATTGTAAATGCACAAACAGTAATATCTCCACATTGCACGGTGCAATTCTGAAATTTTTTGCTTTTTCCTGCTAATCCTAGCATGATAAAGAAGATTCAAAGAGAGTGAGATGCCAGCTCCTTTCATTCAGTCAGTAGCTTCAAACATTTCTGGTATATGAAAAACATGTTTTTCAATGGCAAAAATCAATGAATATTGTAAATGCACAAACAGTAATATCTCCACATTGCAAGGTGCAATTCTGAAATTTTTTGCTTTTTCCTGCTAATCCTAGCATGATAAAGAAGATTCAAAGAGAGTGAGATGCCAGCTCCTTTCATTTAGTCAGTAGCTTCAAACATTTCTGGACGTTTTTCAATGGCAAAAATCAATGAATATTGTAAATGCACAAACAGTAATATCTCCACATTGCACGGTGCAATTCTGAAATTTTTAGCTTTTTCCTGTTAATCCTAGCATGATAAAGAAGATTCAAAGAGAGTGAGATGCCAGCTCCTTTCATTCAGTCAGTAGCTTCAAACATTTCTGGACGTTTTTCAATGGCAAAAATCAATGAATATTGTAAATGCACAAACAGTAATATCTCCACATTGCAAGGTGCAATTCTGAAATTTTTAGCTTTTTCCTGTTAATCCTAGCAGGATAAAGAAGATTCAAAGAGAGTGAGATGCCAGCTCCTTTCATTCAGTCAGTAGCTTCAAACATTTCTGGTATATGAAAAACATGTTTTTCAATGGCAAAAATCAATGAATATTGTAAATGCACAAACAGTAATATCTCCACATTGCAAGGTGCAATTCTGAAATTTTTAGCTTTTTCCTGCTAATCCTAGCATGATAAAGAAGATTCAAAGAGAGTGAGATGCCAGCTCCTTTCATTCAGTCAGTAGCTTCAAACATTTCTGGTATATGAAAAACATGTTTTTCAATGGCAAAAATCAATGAATATTGTAAATGCACAAACAGTAATATCTCCACATTGCACGGTGCAATTCTGAAATTTTTAGCTTTTTCCTGTTAATCCTAGCATGATAAAGAAGATTCAAAGAGAGTGAGATGCCAGCTCCTTTCATTCAGTCAGTAGCTTCAAACATTTCTGGACGTTTTTCAATGGCAAAAATCAATGAATATTGTAAATGCACAAACAGTAATATCTCCACATTGCACGGTGCAATTCTGAAATTTTTAGCTTTTTCCTGCTAATCCTAGCATGATAAAGAAGATTCAAAGAGAGTGAGATGCCAGCTCCTTTCATTCAGTCAGTAGCTTCAAACATTTCTGGTATATGAAAAACATGTTTTTCAATGGCAAAAATCAATGAATATTGTAAATGCACAAACAGTAATATCTCCACATTGCACGGTGCAATTCTGAAATTTTTTGCTTTTTCCTGCTAATCCTAGCATGATAAAGAAGATTCAAAGAGAGTGAGATGCCAGCTCCTTTCATTCAGTCAGTAGCTTCAAACATTTCTGGACGTTTTTCAATGGCAAAAATCAATGAATATTGTAAATGCACAAACAGAAATATCTCCACATTGCAAGGTGCAATTCTGAAATTTTTTGCTTTTTCCTGTTAATCCTAGCATGATAAAGAAGATTCAAAGAGAGTGAGATGCCAGCTCCTTTCATTCAGTCAGTAGCTTCAAACATTTCTGGTATATGAAAACATGTTTTTCAATGGCAAAAATCAATGAATATTGTAAATGCACAAACAGTAATATCTCCACATTGCAAGGTGCAATTCTGAAATTTTTAGCTTTTTCCTGCTAATCCTAGCATGATAAAGAAGATTCAAAGAGAGTGAGATGCCAGCTCCTTTCATTCAGTCAGTAGCTTCAAACATTTCTGGTATATGAAAAACATGTTTTTCAATGGCAAAAATCAATGAATATTGTAAATGCACAAACAGTAATATCTCCACATTGCAAGGTGCAATTCTGAAATTTTTAGCTTTTTCCTGCTAATCCTAGCATGATAAAGAAGATTCAAAGAGAGTGAGATGCCAGCTCCTTTCATTCAGTCAGTAGCTTCAAACATTTCTGGTATATGAAAAACATGTTTTTCAATGGCAAAAATCAATGAATATTGTAAATGCACAAACAGTAATATCTCCACATTGCACGGTGCAATTCTGAAATTTTTAGCTTTTTCCTGTTAATCCTAGCATGATAAAGAAGATTCAAAGAGAGTGAGATGCCAGCTCCTTTCATTCAGTCAGTAGCTTCAAACATTTCTGGTATATGAAAAACATGTTTTTCAATGGCAAAAATCAATGAATATTGTAAATGCACAAACAGTAATATCTCCACATTGCACGGTGCAATTCTGAAATTTTTAGCTTTTTCCTGTTAATCCTAGCATGATAAAGAAGATTCAAAGAGAGTGAGATGCCAGCTCCTTTCATTCAGTCAGTAGCTTCAAACATTTCTGGACGTTTTTCAATGGCAAAAATCAATGAATATTGTAAATGCACAAACAGTAATATCTCCACATTGCAAGGTGCAATTCTGAAATTTTTTGCTTTTTCCTGCTAATCCTAGCATGATAAAGAAGATTCAAAGAGAGTGAGATGCCAGCTCCTTTCATTCAGTCAGTAGCTTCAAACATTTCTGGACGTTTTTCAATGGCAAAAATCAATGAATATTGTAAATGCACAAACAGTAATATCTCCACATTGCACGGTGCAATTCTGAAATTTTTAGCTTTTTCCTGTTAATCCTAGCATGATAAAGAAGATTCAAAGAGAGTGAGATGCCAGCTCCTTTCATTCAGTCAGTAGCTTCAAACATTTCTGGACGTTTTTCAATGGCAAAAATCAATGAATATTGTAAATGCACAAACAGTAATATCTCCACATTGCAAGGTGCAATTCTGAAATTTTTAGCTTTTTCCTGTTAATCCTAGCAGGATAAAGAAGATTCAAAGAGAGTGAGATGCCAGCTCCTTTCATTCAGTCAGTAGCTTCAAACATTTCTGGTATATGAAAAACATGTTTTTCAATGGCAAAAATCAATGAATATTGTAAATGCACAAACAGTAATATCTCCACATTGCAAGGTGCAATTCTGAAATTTTTAGCTTTTTCCTGCTAATCCTAGCATGATAAAGAAGATTCAAAGAGAGTGAGATGCCAGCTCCTTTCATTCAGTCAGTAGCTTCAAACATTTCTGGTATATGAAAAACATGTTTTTCAATGGCAAAAATCAATGAATATTGTAAATGCACAAACAGTAATATCTCCACATTGCACGGTGCAATTCTGAAATTTTTAGCTTTTTCCTGTTAATCCTAGCATGATAAAGAAGATTCAAAGAGAGTGAGATGCCAGCTCCTTTCATTCAGTCAGTAGCTTCAAACATTTCTGGACGTTTTTCAATGGCAAAAATCAATGAATATTGTAAATGCACAAACAGTAATATCTCCACATTGCACGGTGCAATTCTGAAATTTTTAGCTTTTTCCTGCTAATCCTAGCATGATAAAGAAGATTCAAAGAGAGTGAGATGCCAGCTCCTTTCATTCAGTCAGTAGCTTCAAACATTTCTGGTATATGAAAAACATGTTTTTCAATGGCAAAAATCAATGAATATTGTAAATGCACAAACAGTAATATCTCCACATTGCACGGTGCAATTCTGAAATTTTTGGCTTTTTCCTGCTAATCCTAGCATGATAAAGAAGATTCAAAGAGAGTGAGATGCCAGCTCCTTTCATTCAGTCAGTAGCTTCAAACATTTCTGGACGTTTTTCAATGGCAAAAATCAATGAATATTGTAAATGCACAAACAGAAATATCTCCACATTGCAAGGTGCAATTCTGAAATTTTTTGCTTTTTCCTGTTAATCCTAGCATGATAAAGAAGATTCAAAGAGAGTGAGATGCCAGCTCCTTTCATTCAGTCAGTAGCTTCAAACATTTCTGGTATATGAAAAACATGTTTTTCAATGGCAAAAATCAATGAATATTGTAAATGCACAAACAGTAATATCTCCACATTGCAAGGTGCAATTCTGAAATTTTTAGCTTTTTCCTGCTAATCCTAGCATGATAAAGAAGATTCAAAGAGAGTGAGATGCCAGCTCCTTTCATTCAGTCAGTAGCTTCAAACATTTCTGGTATATGAAAAACATGTTTTTCAATGGCAAAAATCAATGAATATTGTAAATGCACAAACAGTAATATCTCCACATTGCAAGGTGCAATTCTGAAATTTTTAGCTTTTTCCTGCTATTCCTAGCATGATAAAGAAGATTCAAAGAGAGTGAGATGCCAGCTCCTTTCATTCAGTCAGTAGCTTCAAACATTTCTGGTATATGAAAAACATGTTTTTCAATGGCAAAAATCAATGAATATTGTAAATGCACAAACAGTAATATCTCCACATTGCACGGTGCAATTCTGAAATTTTTAGCTTTTTCCTGTTAATCCTAGCATGATAAAGAAGATTCAAAGAGAGTGAGATGCCAGCTCCTTTCATTCAGTCAGTAGCTTCAAACATTTCTGGTATATGAAAAACATGTTTTTCAATGGCAAAAATCAATGAATATTGTAAATGCACAAACAGTAATATCTCCACATTGCACGGTGCAATTCTGAAATTTTTAGCTTTTTCCTGTTAATCCTAGCATGATAAAGAAGATTCAAAGAGAGTGAGATGCCAGCTCCTTTCATTCAGTCAGTAGCTTCAAACATTTCTGGTATATGAAAAACATGTTTTTCAATGGCAAAAATCAATGAATATTGTAAATGCACAAACAGTAATATCTCCACATTGCACGGTGCAATTCTGAAATTTTTTGCTTTTTCCTGCTAATCCTAGCATGATAAAGAAGATTCAAAGAGAGTGAGATGCCAGCTCCTTTCATTCAGTCAGTAGCTTCAAACATTTCTGGACGTTTTTCAATGGCAAAAATCAATGAATATTGTAAATGCACAAACAGTAATATCTCCACATTGCACGGTGCAATTCTGAAATTTTTTGCTTTTTCCTGCTAATCCTAGCATGATAAAGAAGATTCAAAGAGAGTGAGATGCCAGCTCCTTTCATTCAGTCAGTAGCTTCAAACATTTCTGGACGTTTTTCAATGGCAAAAATCAATGAATATTGTAAATGCACAAACAGTAATATCTCCACATTGCACGGTGCAATTCTGAAATTTTTTGCTTTTTCCTGCTAATCCTAGCATGATAAAGAAGATTCAAAGAGAGTGAGATGCCAGCTCCTTTCATTCAGTCAGTAGCTTCAAACATTTCTGGTATATGAAAAACATGTTTTTCAATGGCAAAAATCAATGAATATTGTAAATGCACAAACAGTAATATCTCCACATTGCAAGGTGCAATTCTGAAATTTTTAGCTTTTTCCTGTTAATCCTAGCATGATAAAGAAGATTCAAAGAGAGTGAGATGCCAGCTCCTTTCATTCAGTCAGTAGCTTCAAACATTTCTGGTATATGAAAAACATGTTTTTCAATGGCAAAAATCAATGAATATTGTAAATGCACAAACAGTAATATCTCCACATTGCACGGTGCAATTCTGAAATTTTTAGCTTTTTCCTGTTAATCCTAGCATGATAAAGAAGATTCAAAGAGAGTGAGATGCCAGCTCCTTTCATTCAGTCAGTAGCTTCAAACATTTCTGGTATATGAAAAACATGTTTTTCAATGGCAAAAATCAATGAATATTGTAAATGCACAAACAGTAATATCTCCACATTGCAAGGTGCAATTCTGAAATTTTTAGCTTTTTCCTGTTAATCCTAGCATGATAAAGAAGATTCAAAGAGAGTGAGATGCCAGCTCCTTTCATTCAGTCAGTAGCTTCAAACATTTCTGGACGTTTTTCAATGGCAAAAATCAATGAATATTGTAAATGCACAAACAGTAATATCTCCACATTGCAAGGTGCAATTCTGAAATTTTTAGCTTTTTCCTGTTAATCCTAGCATGATAAAGAAGATTCAAAGAGAGTGAGATGCCAGCTCCTTTCATTCAGTCAGTAGCTTCAAACATTTCTGGTATATGAAAAACATGTTTTTCAATGGCAAAAATCAATGAATATTGTAAATGCACAAACAGTAATATCTCCACATTGCACGGTGCAATTCTGAAATTTTTAGCTTTTTCCTGTTAATCCTAGCATGATAAAGAAGATTCAAAGAGAGTGAGATGCCAGCTCCTTTCATTCAGTCAGTAGCTTCAAACATTTCTGGACGTTTTTCAATGGCAAAAATCAATGAATATTGTAAATGCACAAACAGTAATATCTCCACATTGCCCGGTGCAATTCTGAAATTTTTTGCTTTTTCCTGCTAATACTAGCATGATAAAGAAGATTCAAAGAGAGTGAGATGCCAGCTCCTTTCATTCAGTCAGTAGCTTCAAACATTTCTGGTATATGAAAAACATGTTTTTCAATGGCAAAAATCAATGAATATTGTAAATGCACAAACAGTAATATCGCCACATTGCAAGGTGCAATTCTGAAATTTTTAGCTTTTTCCTGCTAATCCTAGCATGATAAAGAAGATTCAAAGAGAGTGAGATGCCAGCTCCTTTCATTCAGTCAGTAGCTTCAAACATTTCTGGTATATGAAAAACATGTTTTTCAATGGCAAAAATCAATGAATATTGTAAATGCACAAACAGTAATATCTCCACATTGCAAGGTGCAATTCTGAAATTTTTAGCTTTTTCCTGCTAATCCTAGCATGATAAAGAAGATTCAAAGAGAGTGAGATGCCAGCTCCTTTCATTCAGTCAGTAGCTTCAAACATTTCTGGTATATGAAAAACATGTTTTTCAATGGCAAAAATCAATGAATATTGTAAATGCACAAACAGTAATATCTCCACATTGCAAGGTGCAATTCTGAAATTTTTTGCTTTTTCCTGCTAATCCTAGCATGATAAAGAAGATTCAAAGAGAGTGAGATGCCAGCTCCTTTCATTCAGTCAGTAGCTTCAAACATTTCTGGTATATGAAAAACATGTTTTTCAATGGCAAAAATCAATGAATATTGTAAATGCACAAACAGTAATATCTCCACATTGCACGGTGCAATTCTGAAATTTTTAGCTTTTTCCTGTTAATCCTAGCATGATAAAGAAGATTCAAGAGAGTGAGATGCCAGCTCCTTTCATTCAGTCAGTAGCTTCAAACATTTCTGGACGTTTTTCAATGGCAAAAATCAATGAATATTGTAAATGCACAAACAGTAATATCTCCACATTGCACGGTGCAATTCTGAAATTTTTAGCTTTTTCCTGTTAATCCTAGCATGATAAAGAAGATTCAAAGAGAGTGAGATGCCAGCTCCTTTCATTCAGTCAGTAGCTTCAAACATTTCTGGACGTTTTTCAATGGCAAAAATCAATGAATATTGTAAATGCACAAACAGTAATATCTCCACATTGCAAGGTGCAATTCTGAAATTTTTTGCTTTTTCCTGTTAATCCTAGCATGATAAAGAAGATTCAAAGAGAGTGAGATGCCAGCTCCTTTCATTCAGTCAGTAGCTTCAAACATTTCTGGTATATGAAAAACATGTTTTTCAATGGCAAAAATCAATGAATATTGTAAATGCACAAACAGTAATATCTCCACATTGCAAGGTGCAATTCTGAAATTTTTAGCTTTTTCCTGCTAATCCTAGCATGATAAAGAAGATTCAAAGAGAGTGAGATGCCAGCTCCTTTCATTCAGTCAGTAGCTTCAAACATTTCTGGACGTTTTTCAATGGCAAAAATCAATGAATATTGTAAATGCACAAACAGTAATATCTCCACATTGCAAGGTGCAATTCTGAAATTTTTAGCTTTTTCCTGTTAATCCTAGCATGATAAAGAAGATTCAAAGAGAGTGAGATGCCAGCTCCTTTCATTCAGTCAGTAGCTTCAAACATTTCTGGTATATGAAAAACATGTTTTTCAATGGCAAAAATCAATGAATATTGTAAATGCACAAACAGTAATATCTCCACATTGCACGGTGCAATTCTGAAATTTTTAGCTTTTTCCTGCTAATCCTAGCATGATAAAGAAGATTCAAAGAGAGTGAGATGCCAGCTCCTTTCATTCAGTCAGTAGCTTCAAACATTTCTGGACGTTTTTCAATGGCAAAAATCAATGAATATTGTAAATGCACAAACAGTAATATCTCCACATTGCAAGGTGCAATTCTGAAATTTTTAGCTTTTTCCTGCTAATCCTAGCATGATAAAGAAGATTCAAAGAGAGTGAGATGCCAGCTCCTTTCATTCAGTCAGTAGCTTCAAACATTTCTGGACGTTTTTCAATGGCAAAAATCAATGAATATTGTAAATGCACAAACAGTAATATCTCCACATTGCACGGTGCAATTCTGAAATTTTTAGCTTTTTCCTGTTAATCCTAGCATGATAAAGAAGATTCAAAGAGAGTGAGATGCCAGCTCCTTTCATTCAGTCAGTAGCTTCAAACATTTCTGGTATATGAAAAACATGTTTTTCAAAGGCAAAAATCAATGAATATTGTAAATGCACAAACAGTAATATCTCCACATTGCAAGGTGCAATTCTGAAATTTTTTGCTTTTTCCTGTTAATCCTAGCATGATAAAGAAGATTCAAAGAGAGTGAGATGCCAGCTCCTTTCATTCAGTCAGTAGCTTCAAACATTTCTGGTATATGAAAAACATGTTTTTCAATGGCAAAAATCAATGAATATTGTAAATGCACAAACAGTAATATCTCCACATTGCAAGGTGCAATTCTGAAATTTTTAGCTTTTTCCTGTTAATCCTAGCATGATAAAGAAGATTCCAAGAGAGTGAGATGCCAGCTCCTTTCATTCAGTCAGTAGCTTCAAACATTTCTGGTATATGAAAAACATGTTTTTCAATGGCAAAAATCAATGAATATTGTAAATGCACAAACAGTAATATCTCCACATTGCAAGGTGCAATTCTGAAATTTTTTGCTTTTTCCTGCTAATCCTAGCATGATAAAGAAGATTCAAAGAGAGTGAGATGCCAGCTCCTTTCATTCAGTCAGTAGCTTCAAACATTTCTGGTATATGAAAAACATGTTTTTCAATGGCAAAAATCAATGAATATTGTAAATGCACAAACAGTAATATCTCCACATTGCACGGTGCAATTCTGAAATTTTTTGCTTTTTCCTGCTAATCCTAGCATGATAAAGAAGATTCAAAGAGAGTGAGATGCCAGCTCCTTTCATTCAGTCAGTAGCTTCAAACATTTCTGGACGTTTTTCAATGGCAAAAATCAATGAATATTGTAAATGCACAAACAGTAATATCTCCACATTGCACGGTGCAATTCTGAAATTTTTAGCTTTTTCCTGTTAATCCTAGCATGATAAAGAAGATTCAAAGAGAGTGAGATGCCAGCTCCTTTCATTCAGTCAGTAGCTTCAAACATTTCTGGTATATGAAAAACATGTTTTTCAATGGCAAAAATCAATGAATATTGTAAATGCACAAACAGTAATATCTCCACATTGCACGGTGCAATTCTGAAATTTTTAGCTTTTTCCTGTTAATCCTAGCATGATAAAGAAGATTCAAAGAGAGTGAGATGCCAGCTCCTTTCATTCAGTCAGTAGCTTCAAACATTTCTGGTATATGAAAAACATGTTTTTCAATGGCAAAAATCAATGAATATTGTAAATGCACAAACAGTAATATCTCCACATTGCAAGGTGCAATTCTGAAATTTTTTGCTTTTTCCTGCTAATCCTAGCATGATAAAGAAGATTCAAAGAGAGTGAGATGCCAGCTCCTTTCATTCAGTCAGTAGCTTCAAACATTTCTGGACGTTTTTCAATGGCAAAAATCAATGAATATTGTAAATGCACAAACAGTAATATCTCCACATTGCACGGTGCAATTCTGAAATTTTTAGCTTTTTCCTGTTAATCCTAGCATGATAAAGAAGATTCAAAGAGAGTGAGATGCCAGCTCCTTTCATTCAGTCAGTAGCTTCAAACATTTCTGGTATATGAAAAACATGTTTTTCAATGGCAAAAATCAATGAATATTGTAAATGCACAAACAGTAATATCTCCACATTGCAAGGTGCAATTCTGAAATTTTTTGCTTTTTCCTGCTAATCCTAGCATGATAAAGAAGATTCAAAGAGAGTGAGATGCCAGCTCCTTTCATTCAGTCAGTAGCTTCAAACATTTCTGGACGTTTTTCAATGGCAAAAATCAATGAATATTGTAAATGCACAAACAGTAATATCTCCACATTGCAAGGTGCAATTCTGAAATTTTTTGCTTTTTCCTGTTAATCCTAGCATGATAAAGAAGATTCAAAGAGAGTGAGATGCCAGCTCCTTTCATTCAGTCAGTAGCTTCAAACATTTCTGGTATATGAAAAACATGTTTTTCAATGGCAAAAATCAATGAATATTGTAAATGCACAAACAGTAATATCTCCACATTGCACGGTGCAATTCTGAAATTTTTAGCTTTTTCCTGCTAATCCTAGCATGATAAAGAAGATTCAAAGAGAGTGAGATGCCAGCTCCTTTCATTCAGTCAGTAGCTTCAAACATTTCTGGTATATGAAAAACATGTTTTTCAATGGCAAAAATCAATGAATATTGTAAATGCACAAACAGTAATATCTCCACATTGCACGGTGCAATTCTGAAATTTTTTGCTTTTTCCTGCTAATCCTAGCATGATAAAGAAGATTCAAAGAGAGTGAGATGCCAGCTCCTTTCATTCAGTCAGTAGCTTCAAACATTTCTGGACGTTTTTCAATGGCAAAAATCAATGAATATTGTAAATGCACAAACAGTAATATCTCCACATTGCAAGGTGCAATTCTGAAATTTTTAGCTTTTTCCTGTTAATCCTAGCATGATAAAGAAGATTCAAAGAGAGTGAGATGCCAGCTCCTTTCATTCAGTCAGTAGCTTCAAACATTTCTGGACGTTTTTCAATGGCAAAAATCAATGAATATTGTAAATGCACAAACAGTAATATCTCCACATTGCAAGGTGCAATTCTGAAATTTTTAGCTTTTTCCTGTTAATCCTAGCATGATAAAGAAGATTCAAAGAGAGTGAGATGCCAGCTCCTTTCATTCAGTCAGTAGCTTCAAACATTTCTGGTATATGAAAAACATGTTTTTCAATGGCAAAAATCAATGAATATTGTAAATGCACAAACAGTAATATCTACACATTGCACGGTGCAATTCTGAAATTTTTTGCTTTTTCCTGCTAATCCTAGCATGATAAAGAAGATTCAAAGAGAGTGAGATGCCAGCTCCTTTCATTCAGTCAGTAGCTTCAAACATTTCTGGTATATGAAAAACATGTTTTTCAATGGCAAAAATCAATGAATATTGTAAATGCACAAACAGTAATATCTCCACATTGCAAGGTGCAATTCTGAAATTTTTTGCTTTTTCCTGCTAATCCTAGCATGATAAAGAAGATTCAAAGAGAGTGAGATGCCAGCTCCTTTCATTCAGTCAGTAGCTTCAAACATTTCTGGTATATGAAAAACATGTTTTTCAATGGCAAAAATCAATGAATATTGTAAATGCACAAACAGTAATATCTCCACATTGCACGGTGCAATTCTGAAATTTTTTGCTTTTTCCTGCTAATCCTAGCATGATAAAGAAGATTCAAAGAGAGTGAGATGCCAGCTCCTTTCATTCAGTCAGTAGCTTCAAACATTTCTGGTATATGAAAAACATGTTTTTCAATGGCAAAAATCAATGAATATTGTAAATGCACAAACAGTAATATCTCCACATTGCAAGGTGCAATTCTGAAATTTTTAGCTTTTTCCTGTTAATCCTAGCATGATAAAGAAGATTCAAAGAGAGTGAGATGCCAGCTCCTTTCATTCAGTCAGTAGCTTCAAACATTTCTGGTATATGAAAAACATGTTTTTCAATGGCAAAAATCAATGAATATTGTAAATGCACAAACAGTAATATCTCCACATTGCACGGTGCAATTCTGAAATTTTTTGCTTTTTCCTGCTAATCCTAGCATGATAAAGAAGATTCAAAGAGAGTGAGATGCCAGCTCCTTTCATTCAGTCAGTAGCTTCAAACATTTCTGGACGTTTTTCAATGGCAAAAATCAATGAATATTGTAAATGCACAAACAGTAATATCTCCACATTGCACGGTGCAATTCTGAAATTTTTAGCTTTTTCCTGTTAATCCTAGCATGATAAAGAAGATTCAAAGAGAGTGAGATGCCAGCTCCTTTCATTCAGTCAGTAGCTTCAAACATTTCTGGTATATGAAAAACATGTTTTTCAATGGCAAAAATCAATGAATATTGTAAATGCACAAACAGTAATATCTCCACATTGCACGGTGCAATTCTGAAATTTTTTGCTTTTTCCTGCTAATCCTAGCATGATAAAGAAGATTCAAAGAGAGTGAGATGCCAGCTCCTTTCATTCAGTCAGTAGCTTCAAACATTTCTGGACGTTTTTCAATGGCAAAAATCAATGAATATTGTAAATGCACAAACAGTAATATCTCCACATTGCAAGGTGCAATTCTGAAATTTTTTGCTTTTTCCTGCTAATCCTAGCATGATAAAGAAGATTCAAAGAGAGTGAGATGCCAGCTCCTTTCATTCAGTCAGTAGCTTCAAACATTTCTGGTATATGAAAAACATGTTTTTCAATGGCAAAAATCAATGAATATTGTAAATGCACAAACAGTAATATCTCCACATTGCACGGTGCAATTCTGAAATTTTTAGCTTTTTCCTGTTAATCCTAGCATGATAAAGAAGATTCAAAGAGAGTGAGATGCCAGCTCCTTTCATTCAGTCAGTAGCTTCAAACATTTCTGGTATATGAAAAACATGTTTTTCAATGGCAAAAATCAATGAATATTGTAAATGCACAAACAGTAATATCTCCACATTGCACGGTGCAATTCTGAAATTTTTTGCTTTTTCCTGCTAATCCTAGCATGATAAAGAAGATTCAAAGAGAGTGAGATGCCAGCTCCTTTCATTCAGTCAGTAGCTTCAAACATTTCTGGACGTTTTTCAATGGCAAAAATCAATGAATATTGTAAATGCACAAACAGTAATATCTCCACATTGCACGGTGCAATTCTGAAATTTTTAGCTTTTTCCTGTTAATCCTAGCATGATAAAGAAGATTCAAAGAGAGTGAGATGCCAGCTCCTTTCATTCAGTCAGTAGCTTCAAACATTTCTGGTATATGAAAAACATGTTTTTCAATGGCAAAAATCAATGAATATTGTAAATGCACAAACAGTAATATCTCCACATTGCAAGGTGCAATTCTGAAATTTTTTGCTTTTTCCTGCTAATCCTAGCATGATAAAGAAGATTCAAAGAGAGTGAGATGCCAGCTCCTTTCATTCAGTCAGTAGCTTCAAACATTTCTGGTATATGAAAAACATGTTTTTCAATGGCAAAAATCAATGAATATTGTAAATGCACAAACAGTAATATCTCCACATTGCAAGGTGCAATTCTGAAATTTTTAGCTTTTTCCTGTTAATCCTAGCATGATAAAGAAGATTCAAAGAGAGTGAGATGCCAGCTCCTTTCATTCAGTCAGTAGCTTCAAACATTTCTGGACGTTTTTCAATGGCAAAAATCAATGAATATTGTAAATGCACAAACAGTAATATCTCCACATTGCAAGGTGCAATTCTGAAATTTTTTGCTTTTTCCTGCTAATCCTAGCATGATAAAGAAGATTCAAAGAGAGTGAGATGCCAGCTCCTTTCATTTCAAAGAGAGTGAGATGCCAGCTCCTTTCATTCAGTCAGTAGCTTCAAACATTTCTGGTATATGAAAAACATGTTTTTCAATGGCAAAAATCAATGAATATTGTAAATGCACAAACAGTAATATCTCCACATTGCAAGGTGCAATTCTGAAATTTTTTGCTTTTTCCTGCTAATCCTAGCATGATAAAGAAGATTCAAAGAGAGTGAGATGCCAGCTCCTTTCATTCAGTCAGTAGCTTCAAACATTTCTGGACGTTTTTCAATGGCAAAAATCAATGAATATTGTAAATGCACAAACAGTAATATCTCCACATTGCACGGTGCAATTCTGAAATTTTTAGCTTTTTCCTGTTAATCCTAGCATGATAAAGAAGATTCAAAGAGAGTGAGATGCCAGCTCCTTTCATTCAGTCAGTAGCTTCAAACATTTCTGGTATATGAAAAACATGTTTTTCAATGGCAAAAATCAATGAATATTGTAAATGCACAAACAGTAATATCTCCACATTGCAAGGTGCAATTCTGAAATTTTTTGCTTTTTCCTGTTAATCCTAGCATGATAAAGAAGATTCAAAGAGAGTGAGATGCCAGCTCCTTTCATTCAGTCAGTAGCTTCAAACATTTCTGGTATATGAAAAACATGTTTTTCAATGGCAAAAATCAATGAATATTGTAAATGCACAAACAGTAATATCTCCACATTGCAAGGTGCAATTCTGAAATTTTTAGCTTTTTCCTGTTAATCCTAGCATGATAAAGAAGATTCAAAGAGAGTGAGATGCCAGCTCCTTTCATTCAGTCAGTAGCTTCAAGCATTTCTGGTATATGAAAAACATGTTTTTCAATGGCAAAAATCAATGAATATTGTAAATGCACAAACAGTAATATCTCCACATTGCAAGGTGCAATTCTGAAATTTTTTGCTTTTTCCTGCTAATCCTAGCATGATAAAGAAGATTCAAAGAGAGTGAG
Source organism: Phyllobates terribilis (assembly GCF_046119375.1). Taxonomy (NCBI): domain Eukaryota; kingdom Metazoa; phylum Chordata; class Amphibia; order Anura; family Dendrobatidae; genus Phyllobates; species Phyllobates terribilis. The sequence continues at coordinate 60,121 of NW_027366171.1, forward strand.
ATGCCAGCTCCTTTCATTCAGTCAGTAGCTTCAAACATTTCTGGTATATGAAAAACATGTTTTTCAATGGCAAAAATCAATGAATATTGTAAATGCACAAACAGTAATATCTCCACATTGCACGGTGCAATTCTGAAATTTTTTGCTTTTTCCTGCTAATCCTAGCATGATAAAGAAGATTCAAAGAGAGTGAGATGCCAGCTCCTTTCATTCAGTCAGTAGCTTCAAACATTTCTGGACGTTTTTCAATGGCAAAAATCAATGAATATTGTAAATGCACAAACAGTAATATCTCCACATTGCACGGTGCAATTCTGAAATTTTTAGCTTTTTCCTGTTAATCCTAGCATGATAAAGAAGATTCAAAGAGAGTGAGATGCCAGCTCCTTTCATTCAGTCAGTAGCTTCAAACATTTCTGGTATATGAAAAACATGTTTTTCAATGGCAAAAATCAATGAATATTGTAAATGCACAAACAGTAATATCTCCACATTGCACGGTGCAATTCTGAAATTTTTAGCTTTTTCCTGTTAATCCTAGCATGATAAAGAAGATTCAAAGAGAGTGAGATGCCAGCTCCTTTCATTCAGTCAGTAGCTTCAAACATTTCTGGTATATGAAAAACATGTTTTTCAATGGCAAAAATCAATGAATATTGTAAATGCACAAACAGTAATATCTCCACATTGCAAGGTGCAATTCTGAAATTTTTTGCTTTTTCCTGCTAATCCTAGCATGATAAAGAAGATTCAAAGAGAGTGAGATGCCAGCTCCTTTCATTCAGTCAGTAGCTTCAAACATTTCTGGACGTTTTTCAATGGCAAAAATCAATGAATATTGTAAATGCACAAACAGTAATATCTCCACATTGCACGGTGCAATTCTGAAATTTTTAGCTTTTTCCTGTTAATCCTAGCATGATAAAGAAGATTCAAAGAGAGTGAGATGCCAGCTCCTTTCATTCAGTCAGTAGCTTCAAACATTTCTGGTATATGAAAAACATGTTTTTCAATGGCAAAAATCAATGAATATTGTAAATGCACAAACAGTAATATCTCCACATTGCACGGTGCAATTCTGAAATTTTTTGCTTTTTCCTGTTAATCCTAGCATGATAAAGAAGATTCAAAGAGAGTGAGATGCCAGCTCCTTTCATTCAGTCAGTAGCTTCAAACATTTCTGGTATATGAAAAACATGTTTTTCAATGGCAAAAATCAATGAATATTGTAAATGCACAAACAGTAATATCTCCACATTGCACGGTGCAATTCTGAAATTTTTAGCTTTTTCCTGTTAATCCTAGCATGATAAAGAAGATTCAAAGAGAGTGAGATGCCAGCTCCTTTCATTCAGTCAGTAGCTTCAAACATTTCTGGTATATGAAAAACATGTTTTTCAATGGCAAAAATCAATGAATATTGTAAATGCACAAACAGTAATATCTCCACATTGCACGGTGCAATTCTGAAATTTTTTGCTTTTTCCTGCTAATCCTAGCATGATAAAGAAGATTCAAAGAGAGTGAGATGCCAGCTCCTTTCATTCAGTCAGTAGCTTCAAACATTTCTGGTATATGAAAAACATGTTTTTCAATGGCAAAAATCAATGAATATTGTAAATGCACAAACAGTAATATCTCCACATTGCACGGTGCAATTCTGAAATTTTTAGCTTTTTCCTGTTAATCCTAGCATGATAAAGAAGATTCAAAGAGAGTGAGATGCCAGCTCCTTTCATTCAGTCAGTAGCTTCAAACATTTCTGGTATATGAAAAACATGTTTTTCAATGGCAAAAATCAATGAATATTGTAAATGCACAAACAGTAATATCTCCACATTGCAAGGTGCAATTCTGAAATTTTTAGCTTTTTCCTGTTAATCCTAGCATGATAAAGAAGATTCAAAGAGAGTGAGATGCCAGCTCCTTTCATTCAGTCAGTAGCTTCAAACATTTCTGGTATATGAAAAACATGTTTTTCAATGGCAAAAATCAATGAATATTGTAAATGCACAAACAGTAATATCTCCACATTGCACGGTGCAATTCTGAAATTTTTAGCTTTTTCCTGTTAATCCTAGCATGATAAAGAAGATTCAAAGAGAGTGAGATGCCAGCTCCTTTCATTCAGTCAGTAGCTTCAAACATTTCTGGACGTTTTTCAATGGCAAAAATCAATGAATATTGTAAATGCACAAACAGTAATATCTCCACATTGCACGGTGCAATTCTGAAATTTTTTGCTTTTTCCTGCTAATCCTAGCATGATAAAGAAGATTCAAAGAGAGTGAGATGCCAGCTCCTTTCATTCAGTCAGTAGCTTCAAACATTTCTGGTATATGAAAAACATGTTTTTCAATGGCAAAAATCAATGAATATTGTAAATGCACAAACAGTAATATCTCCACATTGCAAGGTGCAATTCTGAAATTTTTTGCTTTTTCCTGCTAATCCTAGCATGATAAAGAAGATTCAAAGAGAGTGAGATGCCAGCTCCTTTCATTCAGTCAGTAGCTTCAAACATTTCTGGTATATGAAAAACATGTTTTTCAATGGCAAAAATCAATGAATATTGTAAATGCACAAACAGTAATATCTCCACATTGCACGGTGCAATTCTGAAATTTTTAGCTTTTTCCTGCTAATCCTAGCATGATAAAGAAGATTCAAAGAGAGTGAGATGCCAGCTCCTTTCATTCAGTCAGTAGCTTCAAACATTTCTGGTATATGAAAAACATGTTTTTCAATGGCAAAAATCAATGAATATTGTAAATGCACAAACAGTAATATCTCCACATTGCAAGGTGCAATTCTGAAATTTTTAGCTTTTTCCTGCTAATCCTAGCATGATAAAGAAGATTCAAAGAGAGTGAGATGCCAGCTCCTTTCATTCAGTCAGTAGCTTCAAACATTTCTGGACATTTTTCAATGGCAAAAATCAATGAATATTGTAAATGCACAAACAGTAATATCTCCACATTGCACGGTGCAATTCTGAAATTTTTTGCTTTTTCCTGTTAATCCTAGCATGATAAAGAAGATTCAAAGAGAGTGAGATGCCAGCTCCTTTCATTCAGTCAGTAGCTTCAAACATTTCTGGTATATGAAAAACATGTTTTTCAATGGCAAAAATCAATGAATATTGTAAATGCACAAACAGTAATATCTCCACATTGCAAGGTGCAATTCTGAAATTTTTTGCTTTTTCCTGCTAATCCTAGCATGATAAAGAAGATTCAAAGAGAGTGAGATGCCAGCTCCTTTCATTCAGTCAGTAGCTTCAAACATTTCTGGACGTTTTTCAATGGCAAAAATCAATGAATATTGTAAATGCACAAACAGTAATATCTCCCCATTGCACGGTGCAATTCTGAAATTTTTAGCTTTTTCCTGTTAATCCTAGCATGATAAAGAAGATTCAAAGAGAGTGAGATGCCAGCTCCTTTCATTCAGTCAGTAGCTTCAAACATTTCTGGTATATGAAAAACATGTTTTTCAATGGCAAAAATCAATGAATATTGTAAATGCACAAACAGTAATATCTCCACATTGCAAGGTGCAATTCTGAAATTTTTTGCTTTTTCCTGCTAATCCTAGCATGATAAAGAAGATTCAAAGAGAGTGAGATGCCAGCTCCTTTCATTCAGTCAGTAGCTTCAAACATTTCTGGTATATGAAAAACATGTTTTTCAATGGCAAAAATCAATGAATATTGTAAATGCACAAACAGTAATATCTCCACATTGCACGGTGCAATTCTGAAATTTTTTGCTTTTTCCTGCTAATCCTAGCATGATAAAGAAGATTCAAAGAGAGTGAGATGCCAGCTCCTTTCATTCAGTCAGTAGCTTCAAACATTTCTGGTATATGAAAAACATGTTTTTCAATGGCAAAAATCAATGAATATTGTAAATGCACAAACAGTAATATCTCCACATTGCAAGGTGCAATTCTGAAATTTTTAGCTTTTTCCTGTTAATCCTAGCATGATAAAGAAGATTCAAAGAGAGTGAGATGCCAGCTCCTTTCATTCAGTCAGTAGCTTCAAACATTTCTGGACGTTTTTCAATGGCAAAAATCAATGAATATTGTAAATGCACAAACAGTAATATCTCCACATTGCAAGGTGCAATTCTGAAATTTTTTGCTTTTTCCTGCTAATCCTAGCATGATAAAGAAGATTCAAAGAGAGTGAGATGCCAGCTCCTTTCATTCAGTCAGTAGCTTCAAACATTTCTGGTATATGAAAAACATGTTTTTCAATGGCAAAAATCAATGAATATTGTAAATGCACAAACAGTAATATCTCCACATTGCAAGGTGCAATTCTGAAATTTTTAGCTTTTTCCTGTTAATCCTAGCATGATAAAGAAGATTCAAAGAGAGTGAGATGCCAGCTCCTTTCATTCAGTCAGTAGCTTCAAACATTTCTGGACGTTTTTCAATGGCAAAAATCAATGAATATTGTAAATGCACAAACAGTAATATCTCCACATTGCACGGTGCAATTCTGAAATTTTTAGCTTTTTCCTGTTAATCCTAGCATGATAAAGAAGATTCAAAGAGAGTGAGATGCCAGCTCCTTTCATTCAGTCAGTAGCTTCAAACATTTCTGGTATATGAAAAACATGTTTTTCAATGGCAAAAATCAATGAATATTGTAAATGCACAAACAGTAATATCTCCACATTGCACGGTGCAATTCTGAAATTTTTTGCTTTTTCCTGCTAATCCTAGCATGATAAAGAAGATTCAAAGAGAGTGAGATGCCAGCTCCTTTCATTCAGTCAGTAGCTTCAAACATTTCTGGTATATGAAAAACATGTTTTTCAATGGCAAAAATCAATGAATATTGTAAATGCACAAACAGTAATATCTCCACATTGCACGGTGCAATTCTGAAATTTTTAGCTTTTTCCTGTTAATCCTAGCATGATAAAGAAGATTCAAAGAGAGTGAGATGCCAGCTCCTTTCATTCAGTCAGTAGCTTCAAACATTTCTGGTATATGAAAAACATGTTTTTCAATGGCAAAAATCAATGAATATTGTAAATGCACAAACAGTAATATCTCCACATTGCAAGGTGCAATTCTGAAATTTTTTGCTTTTTCCTGTTAATCCTAGCATGATAAAGAAGATTCAAAGAGAGTGAGATGCCAGCTCCTTTCATTCAGTCAGTAGCTTCAAACATTTCTGGACGTTTTTCAATGGCAAAAATCAATGAATATTGTAAATGCACAAACAGTAATATCTCCACATTGCAAGATGCAATTCTGAAATTTTTTGCTTTTTCCTGCTAATCCTAGCATGATAAAGAAGATTCAAAGAGAGTGAGATGCCAGCTCCTTTCATTCAGTCAGTAGCTTCAAACATTTCTGGTATATGAAAAACATGTTTTTCAATGGCAAAAATCAATGAATATTGTAAATGCACAAACAGTAATATCTCCACATTGCAAGGTGCAATTCTGAAATTTTTTGCTTTTTCCTGTTAATCCTAGCATGATAAAGAAGATTCAAAGAGAGTGAGATGCCAGCTCCTTTCATTCAGTCAGTAGCTTCAAACATTTCTGGTATATGAAAAACATGTTTTTCAATGGCAAAAATCAATGAATATTGTAAATGCACAAACAGTAATATCTCCACATTGCACGGTGCAATTCTGAAATTTTTTGCTTTTTCCTGCTAATCCTAGCATGATAAAGAAGATTCAAAGAGAGTGAGATGCCAGCTCCTTTCATTCAGTCAGTAGCTTCAAACATTTCTGGACGTTTTTCAATGGCAAAAATCAATGAATATTGTAAATGCACAAACAGTAATATCTCCACATTGCAAGGTGCAATTCTGAAATTTTTTGCTTTTTCCTGCTAATCCTAGCATGATAAAGAAGATTCAAAGAGAGTGAGATGCCAGCTCCTTTCATTCAGTCAGTAGCTTCAAACATTTCTGGTATATGAAAAACATGTTTTTCAATGGCAAAAATCAATGAATATTGTAAATGCACAAACAGTAATATCTCCACATTGCAAGGTGCAATTCTGAAATTTTTAGCTTTTTCCTGTTAATCCTAGCATGATAAAGAAGATTCAAAGAGAGTGAGATGCCAGCTCCTTTCATTCAGTCAGTAGCTTCAAACATTTCTGGTATATGAAAAACATGTTTTTCAATGGCAAAAATCAATGAATATTGTAAATGCACAAACAGTAATATCTCCACATTGCAAGGTGCAATTCTGAAATTTTTTGCTTTTTCCTGCTAATCCTAGCATGATAAAGAAGATTCAAAGAGAGTGAGATGCCAGCTCCTTTCATTCAGTCAGTAGCTTCAAACATTTCTGGTATATGAAAAACATGTTTTTCAATGGCAAAAATCAATGAATATTGTAAATGCACAAACAGTAATATCTCCACATTGCACGGTGCAATTCTGAAATTTTTAGCTTTTTCCTGTTAATCCTAGCATGATAAAGAAGATTCAAAGAGAGTGAGATGCCAGCTCCTTTCATTCAGTCAGTAGCTTCAAACATTTCTGGTATATGAAAAACATGTTTTTCAATGGCAAAAATCAATGAATATTGTAAATGCACAAACAGTAATATCTCCACATTGCAAGGTGCAATTCTGAAATTTTTTGCTTTTTCCTGTTAATCCTAGCATGATAAAGAAGATTCAAAGAGAGTGAGATGCCAGCTCCTTTCATTCAGTCAGTAGCTTCAAACATTTCTGGTATATGAAAAACATGCTTTTCAATGGCAAAAATCAATGAATATTGTAAATGCACAAACAGTAATATCTCCACATTGCAAGGTGCAATTCTGAAATTTTTTGCTTTTTCCTGCTAATCCTAGCATGATAAAGAAGATTCAAAGAGAGTGAGATGCCAGCTCCTTTCATTCAGTCAGTAGCTTCAAACATTTCTGGACGTTTTTCAATGGCAAAAATCAATGAATATTGTAAATGCACAAACAGTAATATCTCCACATTGCACGGTGCAATTCTGAAATTTTTTGCTTTTTCCTGCTAATCCTAGCATGTTAAAGAAGATTCAAAGAGAGTGAGATGCCAGCTCCTTTCATTCAGTCAGTAGCTTCAAACATTTCTGGACGTTTTTCAATGGCAAAAATCAATGAATATTGTAAATGCACAAACAGTAATATCTCCACATTGCACGGTGCAATTCTGAAATTTTTAGCTTTTTCCTGTTAATCCTAGCATGATAAAGAAGATTCAAAGAGAGTGAGATGCCAGCTCCTTTCATTCAGTCAGTAGCTTCAAACATTTCTGGACGTTTTTCAATGGCAAAAATCAATGAATATTGTAAATGCACAAACAGTAATATCTCCACATTGCACGGTGCAATTCTGAAATTTTTTGCTTTTTCCTGCTAATCCTAGCATGATAAAGAAGATTCAAAGAGAGTGAGATGCCAGCTCCTTTCATTCAGTCAGTAGCTTCAAACATTTCTGGTATATGAAAAACATGTTTTTCAATGGCAAAAATCAATGAATATTGTAAATGCACAAACAGTAATATCTCCACATTGCAAGGTGCAATTCTGAAATTTTTAGCTTTTTCCTGTTAATCCTAGCATGATAAAGAAGATTCAAAGAGAGTGAGATGCCAGCTCCTTTCATTCAGTCAGTAGCTTCAAACATTTCTGGTATATGAAAAACATGTTTTTCAATGGCAAAAATCAATGAATATTGTAAATGCACAAACAGTAATATCTCCACATTGCAAGGTGCAATTCTGAAATTTTTAGCTTTTTCCTGTTAATCCTAGCATGATAAAGAAGATTCAAAGAGAGTGAGATGCCAGCTCCTTTCATTCAGTCAGTAGCTTCAAACATTTCTGGTATATGAAAAACATGTTTTTCAATGGCAAAAATCAATGAATATTGTAAATGCACAAACAGTAATATCTCCACATTGCAAGGTGCAATTCTGAAATTTTTAGCTTTTTCCTGTTAATCCTAGCATGATAAAGAAGATTCAAAGAGAGTGAGATGCCAGCTCCTTTCATTCAGTCAGTAGCTTCAAACATTTCTGGATGTTTTTCAATGGCAAAAATCAATGAATATTGTAAATGCACAAACAGTAATATCTCCACATTGCAAGGTGCAATTCTGAAATTTTTAGCTTTTTCCTGTTAATCCTAGCATGATAAAGAAGATTCAAAGAGAGTGAGATGCCAGCTCCTTTCATTCAGTCAGTAGCTTCAAACATTTCTGGTATATGAAAAACATGTTTTTCAATGGCAAAAATCAATGAATATTGTAAATGCACAAACAGTAATATCTCCACATTGCACGGTGCAATTCTGAAATTTTTAGCTTTTTCCTGTTAATCCTAGCATGATAAAGAAGATTCAAAGAGAGTGAGATGCCAGCTCCTTTCATTCAGTCAGTAGCTTCAAACATTTCTGGTATATGAAAAACATGTTTTTCAATGGCAAAAATCAATGAATATTGTAAATGCACAAACAGTAATATCTCCACATTGCACGGTGCAATTCTGAAATTTTTAGCTTTTTCCTGCTAATCCTAGCATGATAAAGAAGATTCAAAGAGAGTGAGATGCCAGCTCCTTTCATTCAGTCAGTAGCTTCAAACATTTCTGGTATATGAAAAACATGTTTTTCAATGGCAAAAATCAATGAATATTGTAAATGCACAAACAGTAATATCTCCACATTGCAAGGTGCAATTCTGAAATTTTTAGCTTTTTCCTGCTAATCCTAGCATGATAAAGAAGATTCAAAGAGAGTGAGATGCCAGCTCCTTTCATTCAGTCAGTAGCTTCAAACATTTCTGGTATATGAAAAACATGTTTTTCAATGGCAAAAATCAATGAATATTGTAAATGCACAAACAGTAATATCTCCACATTGCACGGTGCAATTCTGAAATTTTTTGCTTTTTCCTGCTAATCCTAGCATGATAAAGAAGATTCAAAGAGAGTGAGATGCCAGCTCCTTTCATTCAGTCAGTAGCTTCAAACATTTCTGGTATATGAAAAACATGTTTTTCAATGGCAAAAATCAATGAATATTGTAAATGCACAAACAGTAATATCTCCACATTGCACGGTGCAATTCTGAAATTTTTTGCTTTTTCCTGTTAATCCTAGCATGATAAAGAAGATTCAAAGAGAGTGAGATGCCAGCTCCTTTCATTCAGTCAGTAGCTTCAAACATTTCTGGTATATGAAAAACATGTTTTTCAATGGCAAAAATCAATGAATATTGTAAATGCACAAACAGTAATATCTCCACATTGCACGGTGCAATTCTGAAATTTTTTGCTTTTTCCTGCTAATCCTAGCATGATAAAGAAGATTCAAAGAGAGTGAGATGCCAGCTCCTTTCATTCAGTCAGTAGCTTCAAACATTTCTGGACGTTTTTCAATGGCAAAAATCAATGAATATTGTAAATGCACAAACAGTAATATCTCCACATTGCAAGGTGCAATTCTGAAATTTTTTGCTTTTTCCTGCTAATCCTAGCATGATAAAGAAGATTCAAAGAGAGTGAGATGCCAGCTCCTTTCATTCAGTCAGTAGCTTCAAACATTTCTGGTATATGAAAAACATGTTTTTCAATGGCAAAAATCAATGAATATTGTAAATGCACAAACAGTAATATCTCCACATTGCAAGGTGCAATTCTGAAATTTTTAGCTTTTTCCTGTTAATCCTAGCATGATAAAGAAGATTCAAAGAGAGTGAGATGCCAGCTCCTTTCATTCAGTCAGTAGCTTCAAACATTTCTGGACGTTTTTCAATGGCAAAAATCAATGAATATTGTAAATGCACAAACAGTAATATCTCCACATTGCAAGGTGCAATTCTGAAATTTTTAGCTTTTTCCTGTTAATCCTAGCATGATAAAGAAGATTCAAAGAGAGTGAGATGCCAGCTCCTTTCATTCAGTCAGTAGCTTCAAACATTTCTGGTATATGAAAAACATGTTTTTCAATGGCAAAAATCAATGAATATTGTAAATGCACAAACAGTAATATCTCCACATTGCACGGTGCAATTCTGAAATTTTTAGCTTTTTCCTGTTAATCCTAGCATGATAAAGAAGATTCAAAGAGAGTGAGATGCCAGCTCCTTTCATTCAGTCAGTAGCTTCAAACATTTCTGGTATATGAAAAACATGTTTTTCAATGGCAAAAATCAATGAATATTGTAAATGCACAAACAGTAATATCTCCACATTGCACGGTGCAATTCTGAAATTTTTAGCTTTTTCCTGCTAATCCTAGCATGATAAAGAAGATTCAAAGAGAGTGAGATGCCAGCTCCTTTCATTCAGTCAGTAGCTTCAAACATTTCTGGTATATGAAAAACATGTTTTTCAATGGCAAAAATCAATGAATATTGTAAATGCACAAACAGTAATATCTCCACATTGCAAGGTGCAATTCTGAAATTTTTAGCTTTTTCCTGCTAATCCTAGCATGATAAAGAAGATTCAAAGAGAGTGAGATGCCAGCTCCTTTCATTCAGTCAGTAGCTTCAAACATTTCTGGTATATGAAAAACATGTTTTTCAATGGCAAAAATCAATGAATATTGTAAATGCACAAACAGTAATATCTCCACATTGCACGGTGCAATTCTGAAATTTTTTGCTTTTTCCTGCTAATCCTAGCATGATAAAGAAGATTCAAAGAGAGTGAGATGCCAGCTCCTTTCATTCAGTCAGTAGCTTCAAACATTTCTGGTATATGAAAAACATGTTTTTCAATGGCAAAAATCAATGAATATTGTAAATGCACAAACAGTAATATCTCCACATTGCACGGTGCAATTCTGAAATTTTTTGCTTTTTCCTGTTAATCCTAGCATGATAAAGAAGATTCAAAGAGAGTGAGATGCCAGCTCCTTTCATTCAGTCAGTAGCTTCAAACATTTCTGGTATATGAAAAACATGTTTTTCAATGGCAAAAATCAATGAATATTGTAAATGCACAAACAGTAATATCTCCACATTGCACAGTGCAATTCTGAAATTTTTTGCTTTTTCCTGCTAATCCTAGCATGATAAAGAAGATTCAAAGAGAGTGAGATGCCAGCTCCTTTCATTCAGTCAGTAGCTTCAAACATTTCTGGACGTTTTTCAATGGCAAAAATCAATGAATATTGTAAATGCACAAACAGTAATATCTCCACATTGCAAGGTGCAATTCTGAAATTTTTTGCTTTTTCCTGCTAATCCTAGCATGATAAAGAAGATTCAAAGAGAGTGAGATGCCAGCTCCTTTCATTCAGTCAGTAGCTTCAAACATTTCTGGTATATGAAAAACATGTTTTTCAATGGCAAAAATCAATGAATATTGTAAATGCACAAACAGTAATATCTCCACATTGCAAGGTGCAATTCTGAAATTTTTAGCTTTTTCCTGTTAATCCTAGCATGATAAAGAAGATTCAAAGAGAGTGAGATGCCAGCTCCTTTCATTCAGTCAGTAGCTTCAAACATTTCTGGTATATGAAAAACATGTTTTTCAATGGCAAAAATCAATGAATATTGTAAATGCACAAACAGTAATATCTCCACATTGCACGGTGCAATTCTGAAATTTTTTGCTTTTTCCTGTTAATCCTAGCATGATAAAGAAGATTCAAAGAGAGTGAGATGCCAGCTCCTTTCATTCAGTCAGTAGCTTCAAACATTTCTGGTATATGAAAAACATGTTTTTCAATGGCAAAAATCAATGAATATTGTAAATGCACAAACAGTAATATCTCCACATTGCACGGTGCAATTCTGAAATTTTTAGCTTTTTCCTGCTAATCCTAGCATGATAAAGAAGATTCAAAGAGAGTGAGATGCCAGCTCCTTTCATTCAGTCAGTAGCTTCAAACATTTCTGGTATATGAAAAACATGTTTTTCAATGGCAAAAATCAATGAATATTGTAAATGCACAAACAGTAATATCTCCACATTGCAAGGTGCAATTCTGAAATTTTTAGCTTTTTCCTGCTAATCCTAGCATGATAAAGAAGATTCAAAGAGAGTGAGATGCCAGCTCCTTTCATTCAGTCAGTAGCTTCAAACATTTCTGGTATATGAAAAACATGTTTTTCAATGGCAAAAATCAATGAATATTGTAAATGCACAAACAGTAATATCTCCACATTGCACGGTGCAATTCTGAAATTTTTAGCTTTTTCCTGCTAATCCTAGCATGATAAAGAAGATTCAAAGAGAGTGAGATGCCAGCTCCTTTCATTCAGTCAGTAGCTTCAAACATTTCTGGACGTTTTTCAATGGCAAAAATCAATGAATATTGTAAATGCACAAACAGTAATATCTCCACATTGCACGGTGCAATTCTGAAATTTTTTGCTTTTTCCTGCTAATCCTAGCATGATAAAGAAGATTCAAAGAGAGTGAGATGCCAGCTCCTTTCATTCAGTCAGTAGCTTCAAACATTTCTGGTATATGAAAAACATGTTTTTCAATGGCAAAAATCAATGAATATTGTAAATGCACAAACAGTAATATCTCCACATTGCACGGTGCAATTCTGAAATTTTTTGCTTTTTCCTGCTAATCCTAGCATGATAAAGAAGATTCAAAGAGAGTGAGATGCCAGCTCCTTTCATTCAGTCAGTAGCTTCAAACATTTCTGGTATATGAAAAACATGTTTTTCAATGGCAAAAATCAATGAATATTGTAAATGCACAAACAGTAATATCTCCACATTGCAAGGTGCAATTCTGAAATTTTTTGCTTTTTCCTGTTAATCCTAGCATGATAAAGAAGATTCAAAGAGAGTGAGATGCCAGCTCCTTTCATTCAGTCAGTAGCTTCAAACATTTCTGGACGTTTTTCAATGGCAAAAATCAATGAATATTGTAAATGCACAAACAGTAATATCTCCACATTGCACGGTGCAATTCTGAAATTTTTTGCTTTTTCCTGCTAATCCTAGCATGATAAAGAAGATTCAAAGAGAGTGAGATGCCAGCTCCTTTCATTCAGTCAGTAGCTTCAAACATTTCTGGTATATGAAAAACATGTTTTTCAATGGCAAAAATCAATGAATATTGTAAATGCACAAACAGTAATATCTCCACATTGCACGGTGCAATTCTGAAATTTTTAGCTTTTTCCTGCTAATCCTAGCATGATAAAGAAGATTCAAAGAGAGTGAGATGCCAGCTCCTTTCATTCAGTCAGTAGCTTCAAACATTTCTGGTATATGAAAAACATGTTTTTCAATGGCAAAAATCAATGAATATTGTAAATGCACAAACAGTAATATCTCCACATTGCAAGGTGCAATTCTGAAATTTTTAGCTTTTTCCTGCTAATCCTAGCATGATAAAGAAGATTCAAAGAGAGTGAGATGCCAGCTCCTTTCATTCAGTCAGTAGCTTCAAACATTTCTGGTATATGAAAAACATGTTTTTCAATGGCAAAAATCAATGAATATTGTAAATGCACAAACAGTAATATCTCCACATTGCACGGTGCAATTCTGAAATTTTTAGCTTTTTCCTGCTAATCCTAGCATGATAAAGAAGATTCAAAGAGAGTGAGATGCCAGCTCCTTTCATTCAGTCAGTAGCTTCAAACATTTCTGGACGTTTTTCAATGGCAAAAATCAATGAATATTGTAAATGCACAAACAGTAATATCTCCACATTGCACGGTGCAATTCTGAAATTTTTTGCTTTTTCCTGCTAATCCTAGCATGATAAAGAAGATTCAAAGAGAGTGAGATGCCAGCTCCTTTCATTCAGTCAGTAGCTTCAAACATTTCTGGTATATGAAAAACATGTTTTTCAATGGCAAAAATCAATGAATATTGTAAATGCACAAACAGTAATATCTCCACATTGCACGGTGCAATTCTGAAATTTTTAGCTTTTTCCTGTTAATCCTAGCATGATAAAGAAGATTCAAAGAGAGTGAGATGCCAGCTCCTTTCATTCAGTCAGTAGCTTCAAACATTTCTGGACGTTTTTCAATGGCAAAAATCAATGAATATTGTAAATGCACAAACAGTAATATCTCCACATTGCACGGTGCAATTCTGAAATTTTTTGCTTTTTCCTGCTAATCCTAGCATGATAAAGAAGATTCAAAGAGAGTGAGATGCCAGCTCCTTTCATTCAGTCAGTAGCTTCAAACATTTCTGGTATATGAAAAACATGTTTTTCAATGGCAAAAATCAATGAATATTGTAAATGCACAAACAGTAATATCTCCACATTGCACGGTGCAATTCTGAAATTTTTAGCTTTTTCCTGCTAATCCTAGCATGATAAAGAAGATTCAAAGAGAGTGAGATGCCAGCTCCTTTCATTCAGTCAGTAGCTTCAAACATTTCTGGTATATGAAAAACATGTTTTTCAATGGCAAAAATCAATGAATATTGTAAATGCACAAACAGTAATATCTCCACATTGCACGGTGCAATTCTGAAATTTTTTGCTTTTTCCTGCTAATCCTAGCATGATAAAGAAGATTCAAAGAGAGTGAGATGCCAGCTCCTTTCATTCAGTCAGTAGCTTCAAACATTTCTGGACGTTTTTCAATGGCAAAAATCAATGAATATTGTAAATGCACAAACAGTAATATCTCCACATTGCACGGTGCAATTCTGAAATTTTTAGCTTTTTCCTGTTAATCCTAGCATGATAAAGAAGATTCAAAGAGAGTGAGATGCCAGCTCCTTTCATTCAGTCAGTAGCTTCAAACATTTCTGGTATATGAAAAACATGTTTTTCAATGGCAAAAATCAATGAATATTGTAAATGCACAAACAGTAATATCTCCACATTGCACGGTGCAATTCTGAAATTTTTAGCTTTTTCCTGCTAATCCTAGCATGATAAAGAAGATTCAAAGAGAGTGAGATGCCAGCTCCTTTCATTCAGTCAGTAGCTTCAAACATTTCTGGTATATGAAAAACATGTTTTTCAATGGCAAAAATCAATGAATATTGTAAATGCACAAACAGTAATATCTCCACATTGCCCGGTGCAATTCTGAAATTTTTAGCTTTTTCCTGTTAATCCTAGCATGATAAAGAAGATTCAAAGAGAGTGAGATGCCAGCTCCTTTCATTCAGTCAGTAGCTTCAAACATTTCTGGTATATGAAAAACATGTTTTTCAATGGCAAAAATCAATGAATATTGTAAATGCACAAACAGTAATATCTCCACATTGCACGGTGCAATTCTGAAATTTTTAGCTTTTTCCTGTTAATCCTAGCATGATAAAGAAGATTCAAAGAGAGTGAGATGCCAGCTCCTTTCATTCAGTCAGTAGCTTCAAACATTTCTGGTATATGAAAAACATGTTTTTCAATGGCAAAAATCAATGAATATTGTAAATGCACAAACAGTAATATCTCCACATTGCAAGGTGCAATTCTGAAATTTTTTGCTTTTTCCTGCTAATCCTAGCATGATAAAGAAGATTCAAAGAGAGTGAGATGCCAGCTCCTTTCATTCAGTCAGTAGCTTCAAACATTTCTGGTATATGAAAAACATGTTTTTCAATGGCAAAAATCAATGAATATTGTAAATGCACAAACAGTAATATCTCCACATTGCACGGTGCAATTCTGAAATTTTTAGCTTTTTCCTGTTAATCCTAGCATGATAAAGAAGATTCAAAGAGAGTGAGATGCCAGCTCCTTTCATTCAGTCAGTAGCTTCAAACATTTCTGGTATATGAAAAACATGTTTTTCAATGGCAAAAATCAATGAATATTGTAAATGCACAAACAGTAATATCTCCACATTGCACGGTGCAATTCTGAAATTTTTAGCTTTTTCCTGTTAATCCTAGCATGATAAAGAAGATTCAAAGAGAGTGAGATGCCAGCTCCTTTCATTCAGTCAGTAGCTTCAAACATTTCTGGTATATGAAAAACATGTTTTTCAATGGCAAAAATCAATGAATATTGTAAATGCACAAACAGTAATATCTCCACATTGCAAGGTGCAATTCTGAAATTTTTTGCTTTTTCCTGTTAATCCTAGCATGATAAAGAAGATTCAAAGAGAGTGAGATGCCAGCTCCTTTCATTCAGTCAGTAGCTTCAAACATTTCTGGTATATGAAAAACATGTTTTTCAATGGCAAAAATCAATGAATATTGTAAATGCACAAACAGTAATATCTCCACATTGCACGGTGCAATTCTGAAATTTTTTGCTTTTTCCTGCTAATCCTAGCATGATAAAGAAGATTCAAAGAGAGTGAGATGCCAGCTCCTTTCATTCAGTCAGTAGCTTCAAACATTTCTGGTATATGAAAAACATGTTTTTCAATGGCAAAAATCAATGAATATTGTAAATGCACAAACAGTAATATCTCCACATTGCAAGGTGCAATTCTGAAATTTTTAGCTTTTTCCTGTTAATCCTAGCATGATAAAGAAGATTCAAAGAGAGTGAGATGCCAGCTCCTTTCATTCAGTCAGTAGCTTCAAACATTTCTGGTATATGAAAAACATGTTTTTCAATGGCAAAAATCAATGAATATTGTAAATGCACAAACAGTAATATCTCCACATTGCAAGGTGCAATTCTGAAATTTTTAGCTTTTTCCTGTTAATCCTAGCATGATAAAGAAGATTCAAAGAGAGTGAGATGCCAGCTCCTTTCATTCAGTCAGTAGCTTCAAACATTTCTGGTATATGAAAAACATGTTTTTCAATGGCAAAAATCAATGAATATTGTAAATGCACAAACAGTAATATCTCCACATTGCACGGTGCAATTCTGAAATTTTTTGCTTTTTCCTGCTAATCCTAGCATGATAAAGAAGATTCAAAGAGAGTGAGATGCCAGCTCCTTTCATTCAGTCAGTAGCTTCAAACATTTCTGGTATATGAAAAACATGTTTTTCAATGGCAAAAATCAATGAATATTGTAAATGCACAAACAGTAATATCTCCACATTGCAAGGTGCAATTCTGAAATTTTTAGCTTTTTCCTGTTAATCCTAGCATGATAAAGAAGATTCAAAGAGAGTGAGATGCCAGCTCCTTTCATTCAGTCAGTAGCTTCAAACATTTCTGGTATATGAAAAACATGTTTTTCAATGGCAAAAATCAATGAATATTGTAAATGCACAAACAGTAATATCTCCACATTGCACGGTGCAATTCTGAAATTTTTTGCTTTTTCCTGCTAATCCTAGCATGATAAAGAAGATTCAAAGAGAGTGAGATGCCAGCTCCTTTCATTCAGTCAGTAGCTTCAAACATTTCTGGTATATGAAAAACATGTTTTTCAATGGCAAAAATCAATGAATATTGTAAATGCACAAACAGTAATATCTCCACATTGCAAGGTGCAATTCTGAAATTTTTAGCTTTTTCCTGTTAATCCTAGCATGATAAAGAAGATTCAAAGAGAGTGAGATGCCAGCTCCTTTCATTCAGTCAGTAGCTTCAAACATTTCTGGACGTTTTTCAATGGCAAAAATCAATGAATATTGTAAATGCACAAACAGTAATATCTCCACATTGCACGGTGCAATTCTGAAATTTTTAGCTTTTTCCTGTTAATCCTAGCATGATAAAGAAGATTCAAAGAGAGTGAGATGCCAGCTCCTTTCATTCAGTCAGTAGCTTCAAACATTTCTGGACGTTTTTCAATGGCAAAAATCAATGAATATTGTAAATGCACAAACAGTAATATCTCCACATTGCACGGTGCAATTCTGAAATTTTTAGCTTTTTCCTGTTAATCCTAGCATGATAAAGAAGATTCAAAGAGAGTGAGATGCCAGCTCCTTTCATTCAGTCAGTAGCTTCAAACATTTCTGGTATATGAAAAACATGTTTTTCAATGGCAAAAATCAATGAATATTGTAAATGCACAAACAGTAATATCTCCACATTGCACAGGTGCAATTCTGAAATTTTTAGCTTTTTCCTGTTAATCCTAGCATGATAAAGAAGATTCAAAGAGAGTGAGATGCCAGCTCCTTTCATTCAGTCAGTAGCTTCAAACATTTCTGGTATATGAAAAACATGTTTTTCAATGGCAAAAATCAATGAATATTGTAAATGCACAAACAGTAATATCTCCACATTGCACGGTGCAATTCTGAAATTTTTTGCTTTTTCCTGCTAATCCTAGCATGATAAAGAAGATTCAAAGAGAGTGAGATGCCAGCTCCTTTCATTCAGTCAGTAGCTTCAAACATTTCTGGTATATGAAAAACATGTTTTTCAATGGCAAAAATCAATGAATATTGTAAATGCACAAACAGTAATATCTCCACATTGCAAGGTGCAATTCTGAAATTTTTAGCTTTTTCCTGTTAATCCTAGCATGATAAAGAAGATTCAAAGAGAGTGAGATGCCAGCTCCTTTCATTCAGTCAGTAGCTTCAAACATTTCTGGTATATGAAAAACATGTTTTTCAATGGCAAAAATCAATGAATATTGTAAATGCACAAACAGTAATATCTCCACATTGCACGGTGCAATTCTGAAATTTTTAGCTTTTTCCTGTTAATCCTAGCATGATAAAGAAGATTCAAAGAGAGTGAGATGCCAGCTCCTTTCATTCAGTCAGTAGCTTCAAACATTTCTGGTATATGAAAAACATGTTTTTCAATGGCAAAAATCAATGAATATTGTAAATGCACAAACAGTAATATCTCCACATTGCACGGTGCAATTCTGAAATTTTTAGCTTTTTCCTGTTAATCCTAGCATGATAAAGAAGATTCAAAGAGAGTGAGATGCCAGCTCCTTTCATTCAGTCAGTAGCTTCAAACATTTCTGGTATATGAAAAACATGTTTTTCAATGGCAAAAATCAATGAATATTGTAAATGCACAAACAGTAATATCTCCACATTGCACGGTGCAATTCTGAAATTTTTTGCTTTTTCCTGTTAATCCTAGCATGATAAAGAAGATTCAAAGAGAGTGAGATGCCAGCTCCTTTCATTCAGTCAGTAGCTTCAAACATTTCTGGTATATGAAAAACATGTTTTTCAATGGCAAAAATCAATGAATATTGTAAATGCACAAACAGTAATATCTCCACATTGCACGGTGCAATTCTGAAATTTTTTGCTTTTTCCTGCTAATCCTAGCATGATAAAGAAGATTCAAAGAGAGTGAGATGCCAGCTCCTTTCATTCAGTCAGTAGCTTCAAACATTTCTGGTATATGAAAAACATGTTT